>NC_046371.1:11405744-11562243 GCF_011125445.2 Fundulus heteroclitus | reverse complement strand
ACAGCATTCTGGACACTTGGGGTTTTATTATGTTGATGTTCCAAACATCGTGAAACGACATGATGCTGGACTCGTGCTTGGAAAGCCAAAGCAATTAGAGAGAGACGCAGCAAAACGAATCGCATCTGATCACAAACAAGTGATAAACGCCTTTTTTGGTTTTCCTGAAAAACAGATTTTATTTTGATGATAATGGAATCAGGAAGAAAAAATTATTTTCCATACTAAGTATTCTTTCCTCCAGACTGGACAGGAACCTTGTGGCTTGAAGTGCATGAAATGCAAACATGATGTGCAACAAATCTTTATCATTTTGCAATGAAATAAAAGCTTGAAACAAAACAAAAAAGTTTGTATCAGCGTCCTTTTTAACACAAACTATCCACTTTGTGACGAATTACGTACAGCATTCATCTTTGCTTGAAGTAAACAAAGAGCTTGTGCACATGCTTACAACTTAAAAGTCACAAATTTAAGAAGCTTGTGAGAGGCATCAATTCCACTGTCTGCCAATTCACATTTCTTTTGCGGGATTACAAACCGACATCTGCATAAAAACAGGTCCTGCGTTCAAATGCCGTTTGCGTCAGGAAGGGCATCCAGCATAAAAAAATCCATGCCTGGGTGCAAGCTGTGCCGACTACTGAATCAGGCAGCAGGTGAAAGGGCCCTTACACTGACAAAAACAAGAAGTAAAGTGATGACTGGCTGCAATAAACAGGAGAGGTGGGGGAGAATTATTAGCCACATCTTCCACTAGACCACAATGAAACGAAATAAGCACATTTGCACTTTCACAACCTCTCTTTTTTATCATTTTCACATAAAATAAGTTCTACATACATATATGTGTGCATACTGCTCCTTTTGTCCTTATTCTTATTTCCTCTAAAGTTTACATATTTAT
The DNA here is from genome assembly GCF_011125445.2 of Fundulus heteroclitus. NCBI lineage: Eukaryota > Metazoa > Chordata > Actinopteri > Cyprinodontiformes > Fundulidae > Fundulus > Fundulus heteroclitus. The sequence continues at coordinate 11,561,336 of NC_046371.1, read as the reverse complement.
ACCTAATGTCTGTACACTGTGAGCCCTTGAATATAAATAAATCTTGGCCAAAAAAGCTGACTCTGATTTTAAAGTCTTAGCTTGACTAATATTAAACATGTTATGCGATAATATCCATTAGTTAGCTGGTTGACTTGAAAATGAAATAAAAAAGCTTAACCCTAAATGAACTGAACAGTGAGGTGGACGATGATTTCTTGATGGCATTTGCAGTTCGTTTCCTCAGCTCTAAGATGGAAAACTTCACATGTTTTTTTCTTGAATAATTCACTAACAGGCCGTTAATTTGCAGCACAGGCATTTGGACTCGGTCTCTTTATTTGTCCTCCATAAAACAAGCATGTTAAGGCGTCTTCGTAGGGCTGACATGGTGTCTGCTAACAGATTTTGTTTTAAATCTAACGTATTACGTCGTTTAGTTTTATTGACAGTCTACTCATGTAGAGGAACACTACACTATGAGCTTCTGTATTAAGTGCATTATGAAATTAATAGACTGATTATGAAGTAAGGTAAGGCTAAAGAACCACGTTCGGGAAATTTCTGTTTGACGTATTTGACGTTAGCTAATGTTGCTAGCTAGCGTCGGTTTAAACTAAACTCGGTTCCAACAAAAATATATATATTATTTTACTACAACATATTACACGGCTTCTCGGTCACATGAAAATGTAGTGAGCAATTTAAAATACACCGTCTATGCCGTACCCTGAACAAACACAGCACGTCATAGTCCAAGCTAACGCCAGCGGTTGCTAACAAGACATGCTAACTAGCCGCGGTAGCTAGCCTCCTGTAGCTAACACTCTCACAGCAGATAACTGAACGAACGCACGTCCTACCTGAAGATGTTCCATTAACTGGGGCTGAAAGACAGACGCTGAACATCAGCTGGAGGAAAACGACCAAACAAATGGCGTAAGCGTTTCTTCTGCTTGGACTCGAATCTCTGTGCGCCTCCATGTTGATGATGACGAGTGACTGAAAGGGGCGTGGGCTGTAGGGTGGCCACATATACAGAGTGGGCGGGGCGTTTCTCTCATCCTGGTTCTGCCTCATTCGTCAGCCGGAGAGTAGTGCGGTGCCCGGAGGGTGGGCGGAGTGGGGGCTCTAACAGGTCTTTTTTTTTTTTTCCTGACCTAATCTTGCAAATGAACTTTTGTGGAGTTGCAAATTTGGATTCCAAATAAAAATAGAAAGGAGTGCGTGGTTAGAAATATGACAAGAACATCCATTAAAATCGGGAAAAAAGTAGGAAAGTCAGAGGTCTGGTCGATGAAAACTTCCAGCAAAACTTGAACGTTCAGAAGCAGACTTACAAATGGAGAAAGTCAGGGTCTCCCAGGAGGTCTGATGTACCTAATATGACTGATATTCATGTTAAACAATCAATGATGCAAGTTTAAACTTATTCCAGTTCTCCAGTATTAGCAGTTCCCTCAGTTTGACATTTAACCAGAGGATCACATAGACCTAAACACTTTATTTGAGAAAATGTCCCTATAATATTTTAACTTGAAAAAGGAAGAGAAACACTTTCCCTCGTACTTCTAAAACTGGTTAAAACCACAACAAATTTTAACTAGCCCACACACTCTATCTGGGTAAAATGTGATTTGCAGATCCGAACCCCAACAAGGACAAAGCGATCCAGATGAGCATCAGAAAGTCCCCCTGGTTTTCCATATTACAACTGCAACATAATTCATGAGGTTTAACATAATTCCCAACTATCAAGAGGGATGAAAGCTACATTTACCCACAATTCAGTAGAAAAACTCCTCCCTGCCCCTGTCCTACCCAGACCTCTTGCCGGTTGACTGATATGGAACGCACCCAGTTTTTCTTGTTTGTTTCTTGTTTTGGCCTTCTTATTGGCGTCCCTTAAACTGGCTCTTCTTTGATGTGTTTGATAGGTATTAAACATCACAGAACATACTCCAAAATGCAAAGTATTTATGCTGCAGAGGATAACTATTGTGAAAAATATACAAAATTCACATACAATTAAAGCCGTTAAAGTATGCCACATGGACATTTGTTGCAATGTAGAACACTTTACTTGGAAAAGTTCCGTCATGTTTCCAACTTAGCTCTTATTTTGATACTTCAAAAACATTTTTGCAGGCCTGTCACAGCCACAGAAGACAAGGACACTCCCCTACATTAAGTTAGCAGCTGAATGCACAAAAACCTGTTACAATACGGCTGCAAAAACCTGACAAAGTTATTCATCCAGCCTCTAAAGAAACGTGTGTGCTGACACAAATCAAAATTAACCCCACAGGAATCAAGATTTATCGCTCCTAGGTGATCTTTGCTTATGCTCCAACATATTAGGGCAGTTTTAGTGGCAAAAGGGAGATAATCCACTCCTTAATTGATCTGTTTGTGTCCAGGATGTGCGGGGTCTGCAGAGGTTTCAGTGATCCGTTTCCTGACCCCAGACCTGCACTTGTCTAGGGTCTAGGGATGGAGGAAGGTCATCCTCTCTGCTGCGCTGATCGTTCGTTGCAGTTTGGACGGATTTTGCAGTTTGGATGACTGGCGGTTTCTGTGGAAGGCCGTACCTCTTGAGTCTCTGCTGGGTCTTCTAACAAACAGTGTCAACGTGTGAGGGCCATCTTTGGCCCCAAGAAAAGGTGGTTCCTAGGAACCAGAAGTTTCTATTGACAAAAGTGGAAATTAAATGTAGATTCCATCCCATTCACAAACGTTATTTACCTTAAATAACACAAATAGACAGTACATCCTGAACTTTTTGTTCTTTTTGAGTACATTTTCTATACCCACCTATATGTTCATGGGGTAGCAAATGTCCTGTTCAGAGGTGAGAAGGCTCGTCACAGCGAGGTCCATCTAAGCTGTTCTGCCAGTTTGAACTAGTTAATGAGCTTTGTTTTTTATAAATAATTAAAAAAATTATCCTTCAACATTTCAGATTCTTTGTTTAGCCCGTACCAGGCTAGACATCTGTTAATTAACACCACGGTAGAGTGAGCATCAAGCTATACAAGGTAGTAGTGACACATGAGCAACAGGTCCAGAGAGATTGATCAGAATAAATAGAAGAATTAATAAAAGACCTCATTATTTTTATTAAATAAGGCTTTTTTTCTTTCAAATTACAGAAATCAAACTCACTTTCCAGCAAAACAATGGCCTGCTGCAATCAAGTCATTACAAAATACACCGGAGTTACTAAATAAGTGAGGTACTGCTCTTCAGTGGTCCAATACAACGCTCAGACCTAGAACTATATTAAGATAATGAGAGAGAACATGGGAGACCTGAAAATATATTAATGTAAGTTTGACATTTAAACGATGTATCTGTCCATTGGTTACAGTTCTGATAACCTAAATAACTTTATCCGTGTCGTTAACCCACTTAGATGTGATGGTTTCACTTGTCAGACATGTGCTTATCACTATGTTTTGTTCCTTGTACACCAAGATATCACATCATTCACAATCTTAAAATGGGTGCAGTCAACCAACACACTCTCTGGCCACTTGATTGGGCAAGCCTGTTGAACTGCTTTTTAAGTAAAATAGTTTATCAGTCAATTTCAACTCTGTGCATTTAGTCATCTAGATCAGGGATTATCTTGTGCGGTTATACTTTGGTATTGGTTTCACAAATAAGGAAATACTTAATCTTTTTAAAAAAATCAGCCTCAAATTAATATTAGTATGAAAACTTTGAAATGATTGCGCAAAAGACTTTCTCTTAATATTACTTTATTATCGTAATTTACAAAAAAAAGTTTTACAGTCATTGTTGGCCACAGTGGAATAAATTTCCACAAAAGAAACCAAAAAAAAGTGGATTAATTGTATCATAATTGCCATAAAAAACAGGTATGTTTTCTGATGTTGAATGGTTGTAAATTTTGCAAAAATAATTTTTTTCCATGATTAAAGGCATACATTTTCTACATTAATACAAGTATATCTGAAATTGTAAAGGTTGTGACCCTCTGGGGTGTCCCGACCTCTACTTTGAGAACCCGCGATCTAGACATGGTAGAGTTGCTGAAATTCAAATGAAGCATCAGAAAGGGAAAGAAGGGGTTGGTTTAAATTAATGTAGCATGGTTGTTGGTGCCAGATGGGGTAGTCTGAGAAATGAGAATTTAAGAAACTGCTGATTTGTTGGGATTTTTTCAGTGTCTTCTCTCGGGTTTACAGAGAAGTGAGCAGTAGGTGTGTGGACAAATAAAAACATCAGCAGAACGGGAACACCGTGTCACAATTATAGAAAGTCAACAGTAGCTAAGCCACTGATTGCAACCAATGGATGCTGAACATCTCTTTATGAACAACACATCAAACTCTGAAGAAGAGAGGCTACAGCAGCAGATGACCACACCAGGTGCCAATCCCATCAGGCAAAAACAGGAAACTGAGGCTACAGTTCTGCAAGAAACTCAGTAAAAATAAATGGACAGTAACAGACTGGACCAACATTGCCTGCTCAGAGAAGCCTTGGTTTTGGCTTTAACATTCCAAGAAGTGGATCAAAGTTTGGTATGACCATCATGAAAGTATGAATGTAAGCATAATCAGTAAGATGAAGCTTAAAGGGGCAGTCTTTTGAGCAGACCTATTGTATCTGGTTGCATTAAATCAATCCCTGAGTAACAATCTTCATGGGCACCCTCCTCTGAAAGTTGGCACCATCCTTCCCGTCTGACATTAGCAACTTTTCCAGACGTAGCATTGTTGACATAATCTATAAATGGTTAAATTCCAGATTGAGCAAGTCTCCACACCTAGAGAACCAGTCAAAATAAAAAATGTTTTAATCACTTAAGACCAGCGTCCCCTATCCTCTGATGGCTACATCTAGCAGGATAATCTGTCACAAAGCTGAAATTACCGGTAGCTCAGACCGGCCTCTTGAACAGGACAATGAGTGCGCTGTACTCCAGCGGCCTCCATGTTCTCATTTGAACCAAGCATCTGCAGAATGTGGTGGAACGGGATGTTCACGGACATTCAGCCTACTTGTCATACTATCACGCAAGTATGGAACTTGAGGTACTTTGATGAATCTAGGCCATGAAAAATTAAGACAGCTCTAAAAAGTTAAGAATGGACCTTACCTGGTACCAGCTGTTGTGTATTTATCATCTGTGGATGCATTTCTTGGAAATATAATCCTACAAGGCGAGTTATAGTTCATTTGTTGCTTGTTGGTCATTACATCTCTTGAATTATACTATTAATTGCATGTTAGTTACGCGTCCCCACACTGTTGGGAAGTCACTGTCAGGGAAACCTATTTTCCCACCAGACAGAACTAACTTTATTTATTGGACTCTTGACGCAATTTTTTTTTGGTTCCCCATAAGTAAAATTAGGACAAAATCTAATCTGCGCTTGTGTTTCAAAATGTGAATATGAAAATGATTTTTTTAATTTATTTTTTTAGATAGATAGATAGATAGATAGATAGATAGATAGATAGATATACACACACACAGAGAGAAAGTTCAGACATATTCATCAGATAAGGGGGAAAAACAAAAGCAAGAAATTGGTTCAAGATGTTCTTTATTTAGATGAGGGAATGACAACACTGTCAAGTACAATAACAATGATTCCCAAAACCAGCTGTGGAAGACAACTATTCCTTAGAGTGTATCTACTTGTTTCATCCTCCATCTTAAAAGCACAAACTCATCAAGAGTGAATCGGCTCGACAGTTTATCTGCGGTGTTCTTGACCAGAGAGGGTTGTCGCGTCTTCGCCTTCTTAAGACTTTTGAGTGGATTTACCTTTGCAAGACCCTCAATAAAATAATATTCTCTGCTGCTATATGTAACAAAAAAAAAATAAAGTCACACCAAATGCACAGACACAAAAGACAGGTGAGACGAAAACACAGAATGTACACGTTGGGTTGTAGTGGCTCTCCGAGCTACTGACAGCTGCTTACATCAGAAACAACTAACCCCTCCCATTACATAATTTATCAAAGACAGACAGAAGAGCTCTCAGTGCGGAAACCTTTGAAGGAAACTTTTTATGACCATGGCGCCTTCTTAGTGAGGAGTGCTTTCTAGAGCTAAGCAACAGCACCATCTGGAGGAGTAACAATACAACTGCATGCTAACTGTGCCAAGCCAGAAATGTGTTTTGAGCTGATCTGGTGTAGATTTTCCCTTTTCGTTGGATTAAAAACTAATTAAAGCATTCAGTATGACTATACTAAAAGAAAAAGTGTGAGACTGACATGATGTTCTGAAGGCTATTTCCCCCCCCCCCCCCCTCTTGAAATCTACACAATTAAGCATATTGCCTCCTGGCAAACTATTGCAGCTTTGTTCTTAATTGGGCTTTTTAACATAAACATGGTCCATCACAATTTCAAAATTGTTCCGTGAACAGTTTCTGTAACATTTCAAGGTTAAAAGAAGAGGGGCTTAAGGGTTGGACTACTCAACAGAGGTTTTAAGATATTTTTTTTGGTGGGGCATAAGTGTGTGGGGAAGGAGAGGAAGGCTGGCTGTCTCGCTCATCTACGCCTGGAACTCCAAACCAAGACCAAGCTTGTGGCCACCCGAGTTGATGTTTTTGCCATCCAGGAGAGCAGAAAGTGTCAACTTCACACCTGTAAAAATAGACATTAAAGCATTATTTTATACTTATTTAATATACCATAAAAATATACTCAAAATTTAAAATATCCCTTATAACCTGAATTCCACATTCTGGAATAATAACGTGCTAAAACCTTAAAATATTATTACCAATCCTAAAAATTAAAATGCTATAATTTGCATCAGACATCACCTCTTTTAAAAACATGGCTCCTAAAGGACATTTTTCATCACGCTGACACCACAAAACCTTCAAATCTGCTTAATAAACCTCAGCCATTCCACTGTTTCCAAAGCCGATAAGCAATTTAACGGTGCATGGCCATGTTATTTGACTTTTTTTTCAAAATCTATACGTCAGTAGCTCACTCTGGTTGCATACAAAGTTTTTATGAACGATTATGACACCCTGCTGGCATATCGGTTATTATTTTGGTGTTTTATGCTTTTTATTTTGCTCAGTTTGTTAATAAATAAAGCCTTTCGTGTATATTTATCCTGTGCATGCGCAGCAGGGGTTAAAACGAGGAAAAAGCAAACGGCTATTAGCATCTCGCAGCGAAACAATGAAGAAAGATCCAGTGGAAAAAAGCACAAAGAAATATGATTCTAAGAGGGAAAAGACTGAAATGTCGCTGGTAATACAGTATGAATATTGGGGTTAGCTGAAGTAGACGCTAAACTTGCCGAAGCTCAGATGTGACCGCAGAGTTGACTGACGTGAGTAAATGTTCTGATATGAGGCTCTTAAAGTTTTTGTAGATCAGTTTATTTAATTAATAGCGATTGGTCTTCGATCACACCAAGCTACTGCTTTACTGCGAGGCATTTCAGAGGGTCAGAATAGCTATCATTTAATTTTGATTAATTAATTAAGCAAACCGGCATTATGCTAGTTCTGCAATACTGTCGCTAGATGGCGCCACGCTGTTTACATCTGCCAATTCTGCTCAGTGTGTGTGTGTGTGGGGGGGGTATTTTTATCCACAAAAAGACCATCAAAACATTATCAGGATGGAGGCTTGGTGTATATAACCTTATTTTATCATGATCAAACTGTGTTTGGTATTTTTTTAAGCATATAATATGGCTATATACCTTTTATCTCCCTTTTCTTGACAATATGATTCCCGTTGGAGGCGGCCCAGCTTAAAACAGGCAATACCATATAAGAAATGATGGCGTGTTGTATGGAACAGCGGAGCGTGACAACTAATGGTTGAAGCAGAAAAAACACTGCTCAAAATCTTAAGGAACAGTTTTTAATTAGAGCATAATGTCCAGTCAGTTAAAGCTGTGGAAAATTGATCAGGTCACTTCAGTAGTAGAGGGGGTTGTTAATCAGTGTCGGTTGTTCTGATGTTAATGAAATTAACAACAGGTGAACTAAAGGGGCAACAACGACATGGGTACATGTCAGTGCAAAACATCTCCTACTGCCTGATGGTTGCGCTATTATATTAAAATAATAACTTCTCTCTCCAAACATTTCCCTGCTAAATAATAATCTGTAACACAGTTTTTTCTTTTCTATGACCCAAAACGAAAGATTATGTTAGTATCTTGACTTCATTCGGTCTACCACATGTGTAACCTTACCATGAAGTGACCGCTTCAGTCCAAACAATATGTTAGTGGGAGAAAACTAGCTGCATTACTCTAGTGCAGTTAAACCCTAATGAATATATCATGTATGGATTATGTGTGGAAAAGTGACAGTTTAAGCTGCTTCCATTCACTGCTGCTATCTTTTACATAATCCCTGTGTAATATCCTAATTAAAGTATCCTGGAGACACAGTTGTTTGGGGAAAAAAAAGGGATTGCTGACTCCCCAGTATAACAATGCTGGTCAGAACTGGAGCATAAATTTATACGATTTACCTGAAAACCAGCTGAAGTAAAATAAATTTGAATCAGAACGTTTGTCATAAGTGGTCATTTGCCACAGTGGGAACCTCCAGGCAGACTGGGCTCATAGCATAACGCTTTTAAATCCTTGGCTACAGTGCTAGTCCTTTTAGGTCGACAGTCTTCAGATAACATTTCTCTGGAACTACTCCTTCCTTTGGACACATTTCCATTTAAATCTTCATTGACTGAGATCAGACTCCAAACACAGACTTTTTATCACTATTTTTCTCTCTGTTAGCCATTATGTTACACATTTCAGGCCAAAACTCAGTGTTCCATACACTACACCATAGGGCTGGGCAATAAATCAATTTAATCGATTAATTCGAATTTAAAATTCTTTAAGATTTCATTTTTGGAAAATCTGGATTTTTATTTTGCCAATACACTCATTGGGTTTCCATGAAGAGAACAGCATGTGATGCTGGATATATGTTTAGGCAAATATATTGTCAAAATATTGTTAAGCGGAAACTTTTTTTAACCATAATACGAGGTACTTCATTTACTTTTTTTTTTAACTTAGTTTGAAGTTCACAAGTGCAGTGAAGCCTGTTCTTAGCTCAATGTGTAATACCACTAGCAGTAAATGTTTTGTTATATTTTCATTGTTTATAATGGCACGGCTACCATCTTGTTTTACAGGCATGTTTCACAGCTTGTTTTTAGTTGCACTTTGAATCCAGGTCAACTCCCTGACGAAATGCTTGACATAAAAGCAAGGTTTTAAAATAATTTCTTTAATTTCTTTTTGTGAAACAAAAAGGAGGGGGGGGGGGGGGAAATCGATTAATCGAATTTGGTATGATAAAAATCGGAGATTTATTTTTTAATCCATATCGCCCAGCCCTACTACACCATTAATCTTTTGCAAGGTTTGTCTGCGTTGTCCTAGGGTTCTTTCCCTTTAGCTTTGCCACATGTTCCAAGACTAAGAACATGGGGAAATAATATGACCATTGCGAGAACTGAACTGTAAAATATATGCCCTTTAAATGACCTACAGGCTGAACTCACCTGGCTTAAGAGTCTGAGTATAGCCCAGTCCCACAAGGCTGGAGTTGTTCACCTTTGCCTGTCAGGAAAACACAGATCAAGTATTCAAAGATCAAATTCTGAAAACTGAATCACAGCCGACAGTTTAAAGGCGCTTAGATATTAAGAAATAAGTCACACATATCAGACATGTATTATTAATTTCAACCACTAAAACAATTTTAACAAGGCACAAATTAATTAGGTACATTTACACAACAGTAACAGTTAATACTTCCACCAACTGTTGCATATTATTCAATATTAGTTGAATATAGAGTTAAACCTAAGCTGAGTCACTTCAAATAGATATGCTCTCAATTAACAACACAGACAACCAGTCGCACTAATTGGCTCTGTTGCAAGTGGGATTTAGGACTAATGTGATAGACGGGACTGAATTAGCCGAGTAGTACACACACTCTTCCTGTTTTGGTTTGAAAGAGTTTCAAGCTAAATAGGATGGGCTCTTGTGTGCCGACTCGCAGCCCTTCAGCCAAGCCACGTACGTGTCTCCGGTAATCCACACAACTTGTCGTCATAAGGCGCAGGCGTCTAAATGACTTTTGTAACTGTTAATTCAGAGTGCGGGCAACTCACCGAGAAAGACGCATCAGAATCGATCTGATATTTGGCAGCGATCCCAAAGCGGGTGTTGCTGTTTCCTGCAGTCCAGGCCAAGTTGACGGCCGTCTCCAGCTTGTCGTTCACCTTCTGGTAGATGGATCCGCCGAACTCGGTGCCATCGTTTCTGTGAAGAAACAGACGTTTTCTTTCACCGTGATTATGCGTTTAGTCGGGGAAGGCCGAGTCGAAATGTGCATGCCTTTTTAATTCCTTACAACCGCAGCCTTAATATAAAGCACACGGTATTTGTTGCCTGATCTCGCATAAACACCTCAGACACAGACTGAGACCGACAGGCTTTGCCAGGGGGCACAGCAGGAACAAGCCCTGTCCCTCACGCTCACTGTCTGACACCATCACCTCATCTGACTTACATAATAAATCCCGTCACCTGGGTATAAAAAGACCTGACTCCTAGAAACCCAAATAGGCAAAAGGAAAACAAATTTGCAACGACGATTGCACCCAACATGCATGGAGCCCTACGCTCGTCAGACATTTGTAGTTTCTTACACGTTCGTATGGAGCTGGAACTCATCGGTCTTGTATCCCACTGCAAAGTTGCTCTGGGTGACCTTGTTCCGGCCGGCCTCGAAGGTCATCTGGTAGCCGGCGAGCCAACCCTCGAACCCCACCACCGCGGCGCCGTGAACAGCCGTGCCGTTGATGTCGTAGTTGACGTCGCAGCCCAGGTTGATGTGGTCGCACTTGTAGGCCGTCTTGATCTTGCCGCCCTTCTTGCTGGCAGGATGTTCAGTGAGGAAAGATTGTCATTGTCACTATGCATATGAATCAAGAGCTACAAGTTTAAAAAAAAAAAAAAAAAAAAAAAAAACTCTAATTATCAAAGCAGCTGTCATTACCCAGTGTTTGGAGAGAAGGAGGAATCCAAAGTAAGCTTCAGCCCCTTAAGTAACTGTGGGGAGGAAAAAAACAGAGGGAACAGCATTAAAATAGAGCAAAGGATCCATTTCCAATGTTGAAAAAAAAAAAATAAAAATTTTTACTTAAAGCTCACACTGAAGCCCCCTTTCAGATACTTATTGGGTATTATACCAATAATCCTGATAACTTGGCTCAGATTACATCTTCCAAAAAGCAAAATGGTTTTGAATTTGACATTTCTCACACCAAATCACCTGGTCCTCAACGGTGATCTCCGTCCCCAGGGTGTTGTCGGTGTTCCACTTCTCTGTGAAGGTCAGGCCGTGCTCTGCCCACTTGTACTTGGTCTCCAACGACCCGGCCACCTTGCTCGTCTCCGTGTTGCCGGAGCACGTGCTGGTAAACTCCTGAAGGTGAAAGACTTCACTCAGTTACACAGAAAAAGAAAAAGATACAGGTAATATAGTAAGGAAAATTAAAACGAAACATATTCTGGCCCATTTTTTTTTCTATCAGAAAAAGGTCCAACAAAAAGTACTTTAGGGCCAATACCAATCTGGACCGACAACTGTAATAATGTGACAGTCAATAGTGAAAACTCACCAGTCCATTATCAGACTTTGTCTTCAGGTCCAGCTTAATGAGCCCAAAGCCTGAAACAGACAATAGAATATCAAATATCTCTGAGGGCTACAACACAAACAAACTCACTTTTATGTTAAAAATGATGCTGAGGGTGGAGTGGGAAGTTGATATTTGGCAGAAAAAGGAGTGACAACAAAAATAAGATTACAAGTATACCGTTGATGCATTTGCAGATTAAAAAAGTGGTAGTTTTTTTTGTCTTCACTGATTTGATGAACAGCATAAAATAAACTGATTTGTGTACACAGAGAACGGTCAAGTTTAGGGAATTGACTGGTGCATCTCTAACAATCTACTTTTAAAAGTGAAGTACAGCCCTGTCCCCTACAATTTAGAAAGAAAAAAATAAACGCTTTGGTGTAGGGATGCACATTTGACATTTTTGGTCAATATATATATATATATATATATATATATATATATATATATATATATATATATTTCAATACTAATATGGCAAACCTAAGAAACTTTGAGTTTCACTAAACGACTACAAACTACTTTCCACCATAACTCAAACCCCAAAAACATTCTTAGCGCTACAATTAGCCAAAACAAACGGGTCATTTCTACTCAAAATCAAGTTCATTATAAATACACTGTCGCTTCATGCATGCTCAGTATGAGGGATTGCTGCAAAGCCACCAACAATGCAGACGACTGTCCACTGTGGCTCTACGCTCTTTCAGGAGGAGTGAATGCTGCTTGGAGAGACTTGATGCAACCTGCAAGGTTTCCTTAGATAGGAAATCTTTTACCAATCTGTCCAATGATTTAATTGAATTAATTTTGTAAAGTGCCTTGAGATGACATGTGTTGTGAATTAGTGCTATATAAACACATTTGAACTGAGCTTGAATCGGTCGGTGGCAGCTTTGTGCCGTTCTCAGCCACTATGGGAAAGATCAACCAATCTAAGAGTACAAAGAAAGTGACAAGAACTTCCTATTTGCTTTCAAAGGTTCTCAAGTTGAACAGTGTTTATCATGACCACCTGTTAACCAAGATGCAACAGAGCTCATAAAAACTATATTTCAGTTTTGCTATATTGTGTAAATATTCAGAGACGGAGCGTGAAGGGACTAGGTTGCTGTTTAGGGATCCAAGCATTTAAAACTTGCCCCTTTTGTTGTTGAATGTCTTTAATAGCATTTTAAACAAATATATTTAACTGATACATATCCTAGTGATAATCAAAAATGTTTTATATTGTTCAGAGTTTGACAGTTATGCTTTTAAAGTTATAACTAAAGTGATAATCCGAGTATGGCTTTGTTCAGAGGACATCAGCCTAAACACCAGCTGTGTGTATAAAAAACAAACCCCCAGGGAGATGCAACGTAACCTTTTCACACCCAAAGCTTACGGCTGTACAATTTTGCAACAAAAAAAAAAAAAAATCATAATTGCAATATGTTTCAACCAGAATTGCAATTTAATTTTTACTTTTCTCTACATTAACCACAAGCAACAACAATGGTCTGTAGATCAAGATGCCTGTAAACAATGACTATTTAAAAACAAGTAAATGTAACTGTTTTTATTAATCAGTTTATTATTATTCAAGAGAACAACTTTTAATTGAGTTGGAAATCAATCCTTGTTGAACATAAAGTGCAGTCAACAAAAGTTTATGTATTAAAACACTTTGACCAGTACTTAATGCTAGAGTGAGTTTCCTGAAAGTTTCTGGTAAAAAAAAAAAAAAAGTATAGATTATATAAACTCTAAAACAAATCAAATTAGATTATCTCAGTGCTGCACCTGTCTTTCCTTCCATGTGGAGGTAAACCCACTTTACACATTACTGACACCTAAAGGACGCGTCTGATCCATTAATTGTTAAATAGCTAAAAATGACAGACCTCTGTGATTTGGAAATTGCATCTGTTAAAATTACGATTATATTTTAAATGTGATTTATTGTCCAGCTCCACTCAAGCTGTTCAAGCAGTGTCATGTAAAATACAGATCTGCAGCCAGTTTACACTAATTGGCGTTACATACGCCCTGGAAGGGAACGATGAAATCTTTCAGGTACAGCAGAAATAACGGGGAGTTACTTTTAGTTCATTTTAAACAAACATTTAAAAGCAAGAGATTGCTCAGCACATAAGCACATAAACATGAACAGAAGTTTTAGAAATCCCAATAAAACATAAAACTATTAACCTGATGCATAATTTCTTCAGTTGTACAACACATTAATTAAAAAAAAAAAAAAAAACAGATCTATACCGTAAAGCTGTGTTAGGTTGGGATTTCTCTCTGATAAACATTAAATGACTTTGTTGCTTACCGTAGCCCTTTGTAAAAACATCCCTGGCTGATTTTCCAAGGTCAACGTAGGTGGGAGGTACAGCCATTATCTTAAAGGAAAAAAAGAGAAAAAAATATATAAACAAACGTTTCTGACGGCGCCCTTTATAACGTCTTCAAGAAACCTAAATCTGAGACTGAGCACGGCGTTTCTAAAACAAGAAGCCAAGGGCAGGTGAAGGTCACCTATAGAGAAGGTATCCATTACTGGCAACACGTAGCACACATTTGCCTAGCAGCTCCTCTTTATGCAAAGTTTCCAATGAGCGTGTTCTCCCAGACAGTGTGAATGCTTATGCTTTTTAAAAGAAACATCTGTCAGTCTAACACAGTAGTAATTTCCCCCGATAAAACGCTAACGTTTCCCCACTGGAAGCGGTCAGGAGAACGGCAGACAACGAGGACCACAGACTGTAGCACAAAGCCGTCTCTTTGGGAACGAGCCGAGGCGCCTGCTATCGGATTTGTGAGCGACTCTTTGTCCTCGGCTTTCATGAACACTCGGTTTTGCAAGACGTTTCGTCATTAGGCCACACACAGGAACCATTTTTTAATAGAGCAACAGTTAGCAAAGCACTGGAGTTGCGCACGTGTATTGATAACAGGGATTGTGTCTCTCCTGGAGATAAGGAAGTAAATTTGAACAGTTTCTGAGTGGAAAGGGTCAAGCAGTCTTCCAGAACAGGTTTCTCAAAGAAATTGGTTTTACTTCAACGCACTGTGTGATACGGTGGTGCTAGGCAAGAGCTAACCTGTGCTCAACACGGCAAGAAATAAAGAACATTGATTCAAAACGACACTTGGGTGGACAATCTCTAATAATTGATAGCTAATAAATAATATTGACTAACTTCAAAAGAATAAAAAAAAAAAAGTTATCAGTCCACCTCATCTGCATTTAGAAAGACACAATGTTAAATAACCTCCAAACACACCATCAGTCAGAAAATGACCTTCTATAGATCGCTGTTACGTACAATAACTTTTAATTAAACATACCTTAACCTCTAAGCCAGTCATTTCAACACTTTGAGAACTTTATTCACCCTTTTGCCTAGTTAGGATCTGCTTGCTTATATAATATTATATAAATAAATAAACAAACAAATAAATAAAAGGCTTCAGATTGATTTGATTTCTAGCAGAAACAGCTGATCATCTCTCAGACTGATTCAGCTACGAAATGGAGCAGCCAGCTGTGGGACATTTCATACAGACACAGCCTAAATATCGTTTCATAGCTGCTTTGCCAGCCAATGGCTTTAAAGAGTTTTTCTGTGATCAACTACGGGTTTCCTGGAAAGACATTTGCTTCCTTGACTCTGTGGCAGAAACTCTTGTACCTTTGTTCTGGTTTGACAAAACACACAAATAACAGCGAAAGCACATTTAATTTGCCAAATATATTAGGAGATATCAGGGATTGGGGTTTGAAAGCCTTCAGAGCTCTTTACCTATAGCAATATTACACTTTCATGACAAAAACAATGCTGTGTAAAGTTGATACATTGTGCAGCTTTACTAGTACACACATGCACTAAAAGTACAAGAAAGCATTGGTTTAGCAATAGGTGACAAAGTTGTAACATATATATAGCTGCTAGTTTATTACTCAGACTATGTAATATAACCAATATAGTCTTACTGTATGTATCATATAGTCTGACTTTATATATCAAGTACGTTGCATATCTTACTATTTAGCTGAAACATATCCCAGTGTGACCTTTAATGTCTGCTCAAATGATCACTTTTCTAGTTTGGGCAGGGTTTAATAGACTCCATGTTGGGGGGTGGGGCACACACACACACCCTTCAGACAACTCTTTTAACATCAGTCACCGTAGTTTTATCAAAGACAGCACTTTACCTGGAAAAATGCCCCTGCATCAAATAAAGAAAAGGTCTAATCAGAACTTCTATTTCCCATTTATTTGAACGCATGAAATGAAGCCGTTTTAGTGGACCCTCTGCGTTTGGCTGTTTTGAGACAAACACTGAACAACAAAGGGAAATGCTTGCGGTGTTGGAGACCTGAATCTGAGATCCCCAAGGCTGATAACAGGTGGTAACATCGAGGTTACGTTTGGGAAATATCACCAGGGGCTGTTCCTAAACTTTCACAGGCACCTTAGCCTCCACATCTCTGTCCTTCACCGCCTCCATTTTTATCTAAACATCAGGATAACGGCGGTAAAAAAAAAAAAAAAAAAAAAAAAAAACACTGCGAGACAGATCCTGTCTTTAAAAGCCCAGTTTCTTTTACAAGATCACAGTAAAGACGGGGGACAAGAAGGTTATCACGCCAGCATCCTCATGCCCTCGCTAGCTAACCAGTTTAGCATTAGCTCGCAGTCAAGGTGGTCAGACGGTAAAAGCGACCCTAGCAGGAAAGTTAAACACCGGTCTGTAACACAGAGAGCACGGAACGGGTCAAGAGGGCCAATTCGTGAAGAAGCTCAACTTTTTAAATTACTAACAACCCGCACAAGTGCTGATAACTTCTCCATTCAAATGACCGCATCTCTTGCTAGCGTCCGCCAAGCTAGCAGCAGATGGTAGCTACACAACAGCAGCAGCAGCAGGCCTGTCTACTTCTAACAGTTCCCTAATTCAGTTTTGCAACCTAAATATGCAAATATATCATGAGAGGCACGGCCCTGCAGTTTCTGGTGAGACTCGACCCACTGGTGTTCGTGACGGAGCCGTGAAACGCGCAAAAACCTAGCCGGGTTTCATTTAGCTGGAAGCTACAGGACATACCTCTGTGTGTTCCAGTCCAAGTCGAGAAGGAGCCTGTCAGCCGCACAAAGGGAGGAGATAGGAGGGAGGCGGAGGGCGTCACGTAATACGTCAGGACCCGTCACATTCAAAGATGGAGTGTTCGGTCGAACAGCGAGATGCTTCACTTCGCATTTTATTTAGATCGTCAGCTGGGCATTTTTGATAGGGAGAAGCGTGCATAATGCATTAAACCAGAATCTCACGACTCTGCATTAAAACTAGATATGACAGGGTGTTGCAACATATTGTTTAAAACAAATTCTAATTATTTTTAACACTGAAAACGCTCCTAACTAATTAAACAGTTTTCAAAAATAACATGTTAGTAAAACATGAGTTTCAATGGGACCAGCCACTCTGGAAATGAATGTCTTGCTTTTAGTGTGTTCTAAACTCTGATCATGGCTAATTTCTTAAGAAACGCTCAAGAGCTTTATTCAAATTCCTATTCAATATCAGACGTAGCTAATTACCATATACCATATCAAAGAAAAATATAACATTATAATAGGAACTGTGATTTATCGCGATAGTAATAAACTTTGATTAGTAATGTTTGGAAACACACAAAAAAACTAACAGCAGGAGTGTTATTTTTTGCCATTCCACTTATGTAGACAGTATATTGTATTAACTCGTACCACAATTTAATTGTTATGATACTAAATGCCCAGTGCATAACTCATGCAAAGCAAAAAGGGAAACAACTAATTATTTAACAGCGAAAGAGGAAACGGAAATAAAAGCGGATTAGCATCTTGCTCTCTGGCTCAGCAGGATTCTCCCAGGGTTGTCTTCCACGCAGGCGCAGTACGCCGAATGACATCCCGCAGTGTCTTTGAACAGCTGACCGGGGATCAGATGTCTTTAGCCGCTCCACAAATAACACTTTATGTTGATACAGCCAACAGTAACAGGACAGAGCAGAACAAGTTGGTGGGTTACTCTGTGAGGAGAGGAATAAAAGTTATAACTTAACATGTGAACGTTTACAACAATCTTAGCAATATAATATAATATAATATAATATAATATAATATAATATAATATAATATAATATAATATGTACAAGGATTGTTCGAGGATGGTTCACTTAATTTTGTGAATAAAATGTATTTTATGTGTCTACTATTAATTTACTGTACCAAATATGGCAAATGTTTATTCGTTGAAGGGACTCGTTACCATACCATGATACAAAAACGAGAAAACTTACAAAAATCATAATATTAAGTGAGCAATAAATAAATAAATAAATAAATAAAAATAAAAGACACCAATATATCAACTGCATTTTATTTTATTTTGTTTTAGGCTATGAAAACAATCGAGATAAATAACAGTATTACAATAAAAACAGTAAAATAAAAGCAAAAACATATATGCTGGAATAAATCAGTAGGAATGTTAAATTTATAAATTTTAAAGTCTAAAAGCCACTTTCTGATATTCTAGATGATTTCCTTGCAAGCTTTGAAAATGTGGCAACTCTTTTCACAGTTACAACCTGGATGCTTATCATGAGATGCCAATAAAAATGTTTCACCGAGAAACATTTTCTTTGCTCATCTTCCTGTTGTGCAAAGCAGCCCTTTGGAAAAAAAAGACAGAACTGAGGTTCTGCAGCTTTAATTCAGCGTGCGCGATTTCACAGAAACAGAGCCGTGTGGTTGAGTCAATGGAACAACGCTGTCGCCAACCCCTGCATTGCTTCCTCTGTAAAAGGCACAGCTGGCAATAAAAAAAGCTGACAATGGGACAACACTTCCATCACAAATTGTATATTGTAAGAGACGTTTTAGTGTACTTTAAGGCTGTGAATAACTGGTTAATTTATGTCTTAAATACTGAGTTGTTCCTTTTTGGTATACAATGATATAATAGAATCGCCTTAGCCCTTTTCGAACAACAGTAGGGATGAAACGGGTTGCATTTAAACATTTAGCCAGTAGATGTCACTGTTGTCAGCCTTCTTACAACTTGACGCCCGCTACTGTCTTTTATTTCGTGTTTTTTTTATATTTAGAGAGAGAGAGAGAGAAACGGATATAACTCTAGTCAGTTCTGTTTACCGCACTGTTGTTTTTTTTATGTTTGAGAATCATCTAGATTAGAAAAAATAAATTCTAATAAAAAATTTGATTGGTTAATTCTAAAGAATAATTTACTAGAGTTGAAACGTTTTTTTTAAGAACTCAATTGTTCGTACTTTTCACCATTTTCTGCATCAAAGTATCAATAATGTATTAAGAATTTCTTTTCTTTTTTAACTCCAGCAATTATGAGAAACTCAAATCTGATATTTTCTACAGATAAAAAAAATCTACCTTAAAGTTTTAATATCAGTTATTTAATTATCTGTGTTTGTTCTTTTTTTTTTTTTTTTTTTTTTTTTTTTTTGGCTGAGGGATTTATGTTAGTTGAAAGGAAAATATTTTGCTCACATAAAACTGCCAAGAAGTAGAAGTCTGTTTTTATGTGATTCCTAATGGGAGCAGGATTAACATGCAAAAGATTTACTTCCTAAGATTAACAGTGACAGAAAAGTCAACACCATGAAACATTTCATCACTTGCCAGGAGGACTGTGGAAAGATTCTGTTTTTGGGGGATTATTTTTAATATTGAATTAGAACATTTCTGCTGTCACTAAACTCTTGACTTCTGTGATCTACCCTATTTTAACTTTGTAATGTCATAGTCTTTAGAAAAATACAAAACTTTTAAAATATAAATAGTTTGGTTATGATAATTCCTGCAAAAGCATCAAACCAAAAAATGTGTGAAAACCAGCTGATGTGTCCAAAAATGTTTTAATAAAAAGCATATAATTAACCCATTTTCTGACAATTACTTTTTATGTCACGTTTTAATGTGTTAAAAGGCAGATAAGAGACTTTGGCTTCATTCTTTTAATATTACCATCTGGAATCTCTACAGCTTGTGGTTTTTGACACTTTTTAATGTATTCTAAAAGGTTTTGATGTATTTAATGTCTTCAAGATATAACGATGACGTTCATGACAGCAAACAGTGATAAATAACATTATCTAAAGTTACAATTACAAACAGCAAGGCTCATAAATAACGGGAGCTTTCTGAGAAACAGTCACCTCTTTACTCATTCACCAACATTCACAGCTTGTTGTCATTAAATAAACATATTTAACTGATTTCTTCATGTGTATTTAGCAGTTCCCTTCTATGCGCTGTGTTTGTGCATCACTTCATCTCAAAGTAGCATTTAATCAACAGCTAGTAACATGTTTGTCGCCTGTCGGTCGCCTTCAGAGGCAGCCAAAAATTCATTTCTAGATTATCCTCCAGTCATATCTGGATGCTCCGCTTTCATCCAGCCAGGCTTCAAAGCCGACGCTGCGCTCACTTCAAACAGGCGTCGCCGAGTGCCAGTCAAAACCCCAGCTCCAGAAGACAACAAACACTAAAAGAAAATGTTAATCAACTCGGCCCGAGCATCACCAAAGTAAATAAAATAAACTGTAAACAGATGCCATAATTTCCAGCATATGGATAAATAAGGCAAGCCTGTCATCTTTCTTCTTATTTTTTAATTTTCTGGTTCACTTAGCGTTCAACCCCCCTGTTGCCTCCGCACTGATCCCAAACTCTCTCTCCCTCATGAGTCAGGAGCTCTACCTCATGCGACTTTCTTGTTTTCCAACCCGGAGTGGAAGTCCGCAACCCAGGGTCTGGTTAAGTCAGCTGTGTAAATCACTTGAATCATGTTCAAGCAATCTGAGATCAGCAGCCTTTTTACCTTCATCTCGCTGGGATGACACGTACCGTTCAGCATGAGTAAAACTGGTTTTTGTGGACAATTTAATGGCTCACGGTTTCCACTGCTTAAAGTCTAGGAAGGAAGAGTCTGTCGTAAAAAGAGATGGTGAGGGAGAGGATATAGGTCCAAATGTGTGGATAAAATTACTCATTTACTGAGTGGATTTGTTCCAAGAATATCAAAATGAAAGCTACTGAAGCAAAACCAAGACAAGTATTCACTGTGGGGCAATATTTGTGTAAGCCAGGACTCGTAAAATATCATGAAAGTCCGCAGCAAAAACCTCCAGGCAACCAAAACGAAGCATGCATCTGGGATGTGAACTTTACCCTTCTGAGCGGTCTCCTTGCAGGTCCCTTTATGTGACCAGGTAGGACGTAGATTTAGCTGACGCAATCTCTCATCCACACTTATCAAACTGTAAGCAGTTTGGAATTTGCCAGGCGGTTGTCTTGTGAATCCATTACAGGATTTGAAAATTTTATTTAGAAGAGTTTGAGCAGATTGGGTTTCATCAGATCTTATGATCTTATTGTGATCATGAAAAAAATCCACAACGTTTTCTCATTTTTCATAATTGGCAGTAAATTTAAATTTTGCATGTTGAATGTGTCACCCTTTGAATATGGATGCAGTTTTATTTAAGGAAGTGATCACTCTCTTCAGATGTACAGTATGTAGGATGAGTGAATGTGGAAACAACCTATAGCTTTTGTGTCAAATCTTACAGATCTTTATTTTATAAACTTGTGGAGGTTAGGAAAGTTAAATTCAAATCAATAACATTTTATTTATATAGCTCCAATTCACAAAACCTGTCATCTCAAGGCACTTTACAAAGTCAAATTCAATCAAATAATCCAGACAGATTGGTCAAAATGCTTCCTGTCTTAGGAAACCCAGCAGATTGCATCAAGTCTTTCCAAGCAGCATTCACTCCTCCTGAAAGAGCGTAGAGCCACAGTGGACAGTCATCTGCATTATTGATGGCTTTGCAGCAATCCCTTATACTGAGCATGCATGAAGCGACAGTGGAGAGGAAAACTCCTTTAACGGGAAGGAAAACCTCCAACAGAACCAGGCTCAGTGTGAACGGCCATCTGCCTCGACCAACTGGGGGTTAGAGAAGACAGAGCAGAGACACAAAAAGCACAGAAGCACACATTGATCCAGGAATCCTTTCTATGTTAGAAATGTTATGTTAACTGATATATAAAGAACGCCTCATAAAAAATAGATAGCTATAACGCTACAGTCATCCTTGACTGACCATGCACTCACTGGCACCTTATGTCCACATCTCATTGTTTGACTAACCCACCCTGCAATCAAACTCTTCCATGGAGCTGACGTCGGTTAAGCAAACACACCATCGCACATTCCTAAAGTTCACCTTTGAGACACATTTCATTTGTCATCAGCTATTTAATTAATTTTCTGTACGGTTGTGTAAAATTGTTATGAGATTATTTTTCCTCTACTGATCTTAACCAAGTAGGTTGTGTCCGCCTTTGTATCGACAAGCCGGTACCATCGTGATCCAGAGCTGGAACCATCCAGACATCCAACTCTTGTGCTAGAAGCACCAGCACAGCCTTGGATCTTTGGAGCGACCATAGTCTGACCAGACAGCTGACTGGTAGTGCTGAGACTTAACCATCAGCTGAGCTGGGACAAGGGAGACCTTAAATAAGTCACCCTGTTCTGTTGTATTAGGGTGGCTGTCTGGTGCTGGCATTGGCTAAACCACAAAACTGGACTCAGGACTTTGATTTAATTTCCCTTCCACTTTCACCTCTGAGACTAAAGGAAAGGAAAGGGACCATTACTTTGGTAATGGTCCCTTTCCTTTCCTCATCTGTAAAAACCAATAAGCAACGTTTTTAGATTTTAGTCACTGTGAACGTTTGTTGAATTAGTTGTTTTAATCAGTAGTGCAAAGGTGCTTTAGTTTGTCAGTTGTTTGTTCTATCTTGTTTCTTTGTGTTAGTCAATCTGTATCGGGCAGATCTTGGTTGATTAATAAAAAAAACTTTAATGTTGATTTCAATGGTTTTCTGCTCTTTTCCATTGTCGTATTTTAACGGCAGTTTCAAATTTCATTTTGATTGATTATGAAAAGTAACAATGACAACAGCTGTAACTGCGGAGTCGAGGGGTTAGACTCGAATATGTTTGTGCTGTGCTTGCGTGGCACTCCCTGTTTATTTTAATTAATTAAATCAATAAAACTAGACAGTGAGACAGTGGTAATAATGTGCTTGTTTGCCCAGCTTTGTTTTGAATCAGTAAGCCGACCACAACTGAAACAAATTCAGCTGATGTAATGTCTAGACAGAGGGACAATAAGAGTTTGTATTGCCAAACAAAAGTGTTTGTGTTATAGCTTTAGTCCCTTTTCACACTGTTAGGGCGGGATGATGGGACCAGGTGGTACACATCCCCAAACCCCCCACATTCTCCAGAATACAAGGCGGAGCGTTGGTCTCCCTATTTGGGACAAGGCATACAAGCAATAGTGCTCTTCCTTCGTCAAGATTTCTGACTATCTCTTGGTCTCACCTCCAGGAGACGAAATCCCAGACAACAGGAGAAAAGAGGTTCTGAAACGTCTCAACAAAATCATGCTGTTGATTCTATAGAGGCTTTTCAGGACTCTTTTATGTTTTTGAAGGGCTATGAGTAAATATTTAGGGTGCTAAATTGGTATTGAAAGAGCAATGAATCATAGTATTATGACCAATTAGATCATTACATTGGACAAAGAACATTTAGTCTAAGGACTGGAGGAACAGCTCATTTGGTAAACCAGCTCATTTAGACTGTGGGGGGAATTCATGTCCAATTCCATCAGACAGGAAAATCTGGGAAGTTTTTAGGCAGCGGGAACAAATAGCAATCTTTGTAACGTTCTCTTGCTCATTGCTAAGCAGAAGGGTAATGCTCTGCTATTCCTAGCATGCAGTTGGTGTCCACAGTTATATAATTACAATAATGTAATAATTGTCTTTATTGTCATTGCAACAAACATTCCAATGAAATTCGTCCTCTGCATTTCACCAATCCCTTAGGGAGCAGTGGGCTGCCACTGTTCGGCGCCCAGGGAGCATTCTGCGGCTAGGGGTCTATCTCAGGGATCCAGAGTGGCAGTTTGTGGGATTTGAACCCGGAACCTTGCAGTCTGTCTAGGACAAAAGCACCGTGCTAAGCCACCACTTCCCCCTCCATACTTTGGTCGCATTTAACAACGTAGCATCCGCATGAACACCAAGATATTTCGCCAGCTGAGGACTCTGTTTGGATCAATGCAAGCAGTGTTGCTTCTGGTTGAAATAGTTGTTTTTATGTCACGACTGATTCATGTAACGTTTCAGCTCCTTTTTCAAATCACTCTTCATAGTGGAAAACAAAGTGGAAACAAACTGTTCGCCGTTGTGAAATTCAAGCAATTGTTTTCCTTTTTTTTTTTTGTTTTGATCAATGCTCATGGGTGGGTGACATGATAGGAAAAGTGAGAGAACCGTCCTTCCTGTCTGAACTTTGGTAAATAAACTGGAGGCATGAGCAAATGTCAAGACTTAGCTGTGGTCAGAGCGCGGCAGTGGAGCTGTGACTCACTCTGAGCATCTGTTTGTGTGCGCACATGCACGTATGTGAGTGAGACGGGACCTATGCAGAGAGCTAGTGCTTGTGTTTGTGCGTGGCACGCTGTACATATAGCAGATGCTGGCGATCTTTATCTCTCATTCATGGCGTCCAAGGAAATGTAGCGTAAGCTGGTTAACAGTCAGTTTCTCAGTATCTGCCAGGCAGAGATGAGCTGATAATCACCACCATGTCGCTCATGCAGCCACCTGCTGCCTTGCACTGTGGAAACTGAGGCATTGCCCAATTGCCACTCTGTTGCTTCACTGACTGCTTTTTAAATGCAAAATTATTGCTCTGCATGAATAGCGTCTCCCAGTAGGGGTGAAGTATAAATACAGTTTCTTAAATATGTTCAGAGAATTGAGCTGCATTTGCCTAGATTCTTTAGATGCAAAGTACACACGCAGGAATCCTGTGTTCAGAGGCAGGCTGTTCTTATGACTAATATCAAAACAGCGAGAAAGCATAGTTGTGTATATTATGTTTCACTATATTTCTATTTCTTTTTAAGTTAAGGTCGTTTTAAGTTACTCGTAGCTTATCACCATGGTAACAAAAGCATCCATCTTTTGAGAGTAGAAATGATGCACCCAAACATAAATAATTTTAAATATGCATGTTGTAATACTTAATGATTTATTTCAATTGGTTAATGTCATTAACATTAGTTTTAAAGGTCATAGATTTTTCACCAAAACGCTAACTTTTTCAAGAATATCCACAGAATGTCTAGAGTGGTGAAGAATAAATGTATTAATTTTACTGAAAAATAGATACATAGCATATAAATAATAGTTTTAAATATTTATATCTAGTTACGATGCCAACATTGACGCAAAAAGATTTTGTACCAATAGAAATACTAGGCTGAAGTCCTGTGAGACGGAGCTCAGTTGTTGCCAGATCATGGTAGCTCCATGATAGCACTAAAAAATAGCTTCTCATTGGTGTTACATTTCTCAGATTCAAACGGAGCAATGAAGAAGCGAAACAAGGGTGAACATCGGTCAAGCTTTTGAGCGTTGGTGCCGACGTAAGGAGGCAAAGGGGCTCAGAAGCCATGCGTTGGTTGTCGCTTTCCTTCTGGATAGGTAAGTGTGTGGAAATTGCAGTAAATCGTAAAAGACAATTTCTCACTTTGAGCACACGAGATGCGTGTGTCGTTTATTTCAATAGGAAAAACACTGAGCTCCAAAATGGCGCTGTCCAGCAACAACAAAAGCCTGGGGCTACACGTCATCACCCTTCTTAACATTTAAAGGGACCGCGATCCCTGAACAGCTATACTTACATGAAGTAACTACAGGCAGAACAAAGTGCTGTGTCTAGTATGAACGGTATGTAGAACCATACTTAATAACAAAGGTGAATTATGTCAATCACATTCACTACACACGTCCCCCCAGAATTCACCCTATCAGAAGTAAAACCAACAGTCAACGGGGAGGTGGGCGTATTAACCGTCCACAACGGCTGTGCCGTACCGGAGGTCGATGAGACCCTACTGCGGCAGGAGTCCCGTCCTGACACAGGCGTGGGGCATGGCGCGTGGGAGGCCTGGGAGGGAGGGGAGTAGGGGGTTGGGGCAGAGTTGGAGGCCGTCCGCGTCGTGGGGGTTGGGCCAGGTCAACGGGCCCGGCCACATCTAAGTGAGCCGGTTTGAGACGGTCAATGGAGATTCGCTCCGGTTTGCCGCCCATGTCCACCACAAAATGTTTGTCCCCTGCCTCCAAAACACGGAATGGGCCCTCGTAGGGCGGGCGTAGCGATCCTCTGTGGGCATCGTGGCGAATGAAAACATAGTCAGCCGTCTGAAGCCCAGTGGGAATGTGCGACTGAGGGAGGCCGTGACGGGAAGTAGGGACAGGTGTGAAAAGCCTCGCATTGTCCAATAGCGTTGACCGCTGGAGAGTAGCGGACCAAGGAACCGTGGTGCTAGGGACAAAATCCCCTGGGACCCGCAGTGGCTGTCCATAAACCAGTTCGGCGGATGAGGACTGTAAGTCCTCTTTTGGTGCGGTCCTGATGCCCAGCATCACCCACGGGAGTTTGTCGACCCAGTTGCCGTCTTTGAGGCTGGCACGCAGGGAAGCCTTCATTGACCTATGAAAACGTTCACAGAGTCCGTTAGCCTGCGGGTGATACGCAGTCGTGCGGTGGAGTTCCACCCCGAGGCTCTGTGCGACAGCGTTCCACAGCTCAGACGTGAACTGTGCGCCTCGATCAGAGGATATATCCGAAGGGGTGCCGAAACGAGCAACCCAGGTTCCGAGAAAGGCCCGTGTCATCTCAGCAGTTGCCGCTGAGGTCAGTGGCACAGCCTCAGGCCAGCGGGTGGTCCTGTCAACCATAGTCAACAGGTATGTGAACCCGTGCGAAGATGGCAGAGGGCCGACCAGATCCACATTCACATGGTCAAAACGTCTCTCTGGAACCGGGAACAACTCAAGTGGGGCTTTAGTGTGACGGTGCACTTTGGCCCGTTGGCACTCAACACAGGTGTTAGTCCAGTCCCTAACGTCCTTCTTGAGGCCGTGCCAGACAAACTTTGCCGCAACTAGTCTCTGCGACGCTTTCGAACCTGGGTGGGAGAGGCCATGGATGGCATCAAAAACTTGTCGTCTCCATCTTGTGGGAATTATTGGCCGAGGGCTGCCTGTGGAGACGTCACACAGGAGCGTGGTGCCGGCATCTCCAAAAACCACGTCCTCGATCTGCAGCCCTGTAGTTGAGGTCCTCAGGAGTTGGACGTCCGGGTCTGTGGTCTGATCTGCTGACATTTGGTGGTAGTCCAAACCAAGATGGACCGCCCCTGCCACAGCCCGTGACAGGCAGTCCGCCACGTAGTTGTTCTTCCCAGCAACATGTTGCAAGTCCGTAGTAAACTCTGAAATGTAGGACAGATGGCGTTGCTGGCGGGCAGACCACGGCTCAGCCACCTTGGCCATGGCAAAAGTCAGTGGTTTGTGGTCCACAAAAGCAGTGAAATGTCGACCTTCCAGCAGGGAACGAAAATGTCTGATGGCGAGGTAGAGACCCAGCAGCTCCCGGTCAAAAGTACTGTACTTCCGCTCGCTGGGACGCAGCTGACGGCTAAAGAAAGCCAGTGGCTGCCAGGCCCCGCCTACCCACTGCTCGTAGACAACACCGACAGCGTAGTCCGAGGCGTCCGAGGTGATGGCGATGGGGGCTGTTGAAGAAGGATGCGCCAGCATGGTGGCCTTCGCCAGGGCTGCCTTGGTGGCAGCAAAAGCCTTTTCCCTGCTGTCTGACCAGTCCACAAGGTGCTTGGGCTTACCTTTCAAGGCCTCGTGCAAGGGCCGCATAAGCTGAGCAGCTCGAGGGATGAAACGATGGTAAAAATTCACCATGCCGAGGAACTCCTGCAGGGATTTGACAGTGAGCGGGCGTGGGAACCTTGTTACTGCCTCCACCTTTGATGGGAGAGGGACAGCACCGTCCTTAGTGACTCTGTGCCCCAGAAAGTCAATGGTGGAGAGACCAAACTGGCACTTAGCGGGGTTGACAATTAGCCCATGCTGGCTAAGTCGCTCAAAAAGTGTTCGGAGGTGCGCCAGGTGCTGAGACTTGGACGTGCTCGCTACGAGGATGTCATCCAAGTACACAAAAAGAAAAGGTAGGTCCCGTAGAACAGAGTCCATAAGGCGTTGAAAAGATTGGGCGGCGTTTTTAAGGCCGAATGGCATACGCAGGAACTCAAAAAGACCAAATGGCGTGATCACGGCTGTTTTGGGAATGTCCAGCGGGTGCACCGGCACCTGATGATATCCCCGGACGAGGTCCACCTTGGAAAAAATCACCTTGCCTGCCAGGTGAGCTGAAAAATCCTGTATGTTCGGGACTGGGTATCGGTCAGGCGTCGTTGCCTCATTGAGCCGCCGGTAGTCTCCACACGGGCGCCAGCCGCCACCCGGTTTGGGGACGATGTGAAGGGGTGATGCCCAAGGGCTGTCGGAACGACGGACTATACCCAGGCGTTCCATATTTGCAAATTCAGCCTTTGCAACAGCAAGCTTGGTCGGGTCGAGGCGCCGAGCACGGGCGTAGACGGGTGGACCAGTAGTGGCGAGATGGTGCTCCACACCATGCTTTACGGCGGATGCAGAGAAAGTGGGCTGAGTGAGCGTTGGGAACTCGGCAAGCAGACGGTGGAAGTCATCTGAGGCTGAGAGCATGCTAGACAGTCGTATGGAGTCAGTCCCGCTAAGCGTGCACGTATAAGAACAAAATGTGACGGCGTCAATCAAACGGCGGTTCTTTACATCCACCAACAGTCCGTGTGCACACAGAAAATCGGCTCCGAGGAGGGGAACGGCAACCTTAGCTGTAACAAAGTCCCAGCCAAACCGTTGTCCTCCGAAACACAATTCAACGTACCTCGTGCCGTACGTGCGGATGGGGCTACCATTTGCAGCTTCCATAGGGGGGCCGTGGTTGTCAGTCACCATGTCCAAACGGGTTGCGGGCAGGACGCTCCTCTGTGCTCCCGTGTCGCACAGGAAACGTCGTCCGGAGATGCTATCACGGATGAAAAGCAGCCTGCCTACGCGGCCGACACTCATGGCCACTACTGAGCGTCGGCCCTGGCATTTCCCGACCCGCCGAAACTGCATGGCGAACGACATTTTTTAGCCTTGGGTCCAAACTTGGCATGATAAAAACACAAGCCTGGAGACTGTTGGGGGCCAGAAGACTGCTGCCGACGAGAAGTGGATGCAGCGACGAGCGTGGAGTCGTCCAGCGGCACAGGATCGATGTGTGTGGGAAAAAACGCGGCCACACAATGTCCCTGACTTGCCAGGAAGAATTTGTCAGCCTCTTCAGCCAGCCTCCGACAGTCAGTGATTGTGGTGTTGGCTAGTGCAGCCCTGACTTGGGAAGGCAGCTGACGTAGAAAAAGTTGGATAAAAAGAAAATCGGGACTGTGCTCGCCCAAGAGATCCAGCATACGGTCCATGAGCTCAGATGGTTTGCTGTCACCCAGTCCTTGAAGGGAGAAAAGCCTGCTAGCTCTCTCAGCGTCTGACAGTTCAAAAGTTTTCAACAGGTGGGCTTTTAGTGCTGTATACTTCTCAGTTGCTGGAGGGTTTTTAAGAAGACTGACCACTCTGGACGCTGTTGAATTTCCAAGAGCCGACACAACGTAGTAGTACTTTGTTGCATCCGTGGTGATGTCACGTAACGCGAACTGCGCTTCAGTCTGGGCGAACCATGCCGACGCCGACGATTCCCAGAATTCGGGGAGCTTGAGGGTAACAGCGTTCGCGGTCATGGTCGTGGAGTGTCTCTGGATACGTCCAGCAGACTAACGTCGGGGTCACCAGTGTGGAAATTGCAGTAAATCGTAAAAGACAATTTCTCACTTTGAGCAC
The DNA here is from genome assembly GCF_011125445.2 of Fundulus heteroclitus. Classification (NCBI taxonomy): domain Eukaryota; kingdom Metazoa; phylum Chordata; class Actinopteri; order Cyprinodontiformes; family Fundulidae; genus Fundulus; species Fundulus heteroclitus. Next base: position 11,531,679 of record NC_046371.1, on the reverse strand, counting down.
ACGAGATGCGTGTGTCGTTTATTTCAATAGGAAAAACACTGAGCTCCAAAATGGCGCTGTCCAGCAACAACAAAAGCCTGGGGCTACACGTCATCACCCTTCTTAACATTTAAAGGGACCGCGATCCCTGAACAGCTATACTTACATGAAGTAACTACAGGCAGAACAAAGTGCTGTGTCTAGTATGAACGGTATGTAGAACCATACTTAATAACAAAGGTGAATTATGTCAATCACATTCACTACAAGTACAATGTTTACTAATGTTAGCCAAAGGACTTGGCAACTGGCTGGTAAATAGTACAACTGAACCTTAGAACCAGAGCGGCCAAGCGCAAGTGCACCATCTAATGGCCGGGAGGAGTTAAACTTGTAGCTATCTCCTTTAATTAATATCATGTTATGCAGAATACAAGTTGGACCAAAATTAAGTTCAGTTCAATGCAGTGTATTCCAGTACAATATCATACCATACCATACCATACCACACCATACCATACCATACCACAGCATACCATACCACCCCATACCATACCATACCATACCATACCACCCCATACCATACCATACCATACCATACCACCCCATACCATAGGTAGGTAGGAATAGCTCCTAAATTGACTCTGTCCCTGAATGAGACACAGTTAAAAACTAAAACAAAGTGAGTGTTACTAGATGAGCAGAACTTTCTATGATAAAAGAAAAACAGAAATCGTATCCATGGCTAGTAGCAACAATACCTCCATCAATGACTCCGTTCACCAGAGACAGACAGCTAAACAAAGATTCACTGGGCCAGGGGCACTTTCTATTGAACAACAACAAAGAGAGTCCACAAGCTTAATGAGAGCAAACTTTTCATTAATGGCTTTGACCACTTAAGAGAAATAGCTAAACCGTTGATCATTGAGCAAGGACTGCTTTCTATAAAAAAGGAAACTGGGAGTACAAAAAGTTAGAGCATTGCAACAATTACTCTGTCCATGAAAGAGTTTCAGCTAAATACAGTTAGGTAGCCATATGTACTTTATACAGGAGGAAGAAGTACTAGTTACCGACAGAAAAAAAGCTTTGTCAGTGAGTCTATCCATGTCAGAAGTGTTCTGGTACTTTTTTCAGAAAAATACCAAAGAGAGCACATCAACTTAAAGTCAGCAATAATTTTTGTCAAGGAAGAAGACAAAGGTTAACACAGAATCACATGCTCAAAATATTTTTTTTATGAAAATAAAATAAGAACACACATAATGGCAAGAATATCTCTACAGAGGGCTGTTTCCAGAACACCTACACACCAAAACAAAGAAGTCCTGGGCCGCCAAGAGTACTTTCCATGGAAAGAAAAAAAGACAGAGCAAAAGGAAACAATAACTCAGTCCCCAGGGTTGTCCTGATAACAGACACAGCAAATTGCATAACCACAGGGTCAAGAATACTTTCTATGGAAAGATAAAAACACTGCACAAAGTGGAATGCAGCAATATATGTGCTTATGACTATATACTCAAATAATACCAAAACTTGCATGTGCACAAGTACGTTCATATTTTGTGACTGCTTCAGATTAAAATGTCCCCTTTAAACTTCAACCAAATGTTGTTTGAAAGTTTACAAATCTTATCAGACTCCATTTGAACATGAAGGTAACCATTTATGTGGACACACAGTTTTAAAACATGAAGATAAAAGATTACTGGAAGTTTTCTTTAAGCCTTTATTAAGAATGGCTGTAGCAGTGAAAGAGTACTGCACTAAAAGATAGGGTTGAACCATGGTTGTTTAAGACCCTTTGGATAAAAGTGTGCTGCATCTGAAGTACAATACTTCCAAATCAGCCCAAGCCAAGTTTGTGCTTTTGGCTTCATTGATCAAGAAAGGCTTATAGCTTGTAGTTTGATTCACATCTGTCCCTGATAACCACAATGTGAAACCACAGACTTGGCAGCAGGAGCAGAGCTCTGCCCTGCCAGCACTTTTACCACAAACTCTCAAACTGCCACGCCGAGCCTCCCGCGGTACGCTGCATCCAGAATCAATGTGTTCTGAATACTAGATTCTGCAATCAACACACTCTCCATATTCTCTCCCTGAGGTGCCTCGCCGACATCAAAGGAGGAAAAAAGATGGTGTGGTATCTCTGTGCGCCTGTGCCTTCCCCTCTATGAAACAGCCCGGCTTTCAGCCCCGAGACACAGGCGGTGAGCAGCCGAGGAAATTTGATTTCACGAGTACCACGTTACTACCCGGCAGGTAGGGCTGTGGTTTGTGTGTTTTGCAGGTTTTGCCTGCACCTGGTTGTGAGCTGATCACACCAAATGCCTCTTTAAGCCGCAAGATCAGATATAAAAATCCTTATGCCAAACATTCTGAACACAACAGAGAAAGTAAAGAAGAAAAATGTGCCACTCAATAATACTTTGGTGGGAAAAAAAAAATTGTTAACTTTTGAGGGAGCTTCTCCTCATACTGTGGTGGTTCAAAAATATAAAAAAATAAAGAATTTGAAATTACATCCTTTTTCTCAGAAGAGACGAATAGTGATATTTTAAAAATTGTTCTACAGCATAAATCTCATGGAAGATTCATCTTTATGCTGTCCAATGAAAATGTAAACTTCTGTAAGTAAACTGCACTTAATTACCTTGAAATTTTCCAGACTTTTTAATTTTTTTATTTTTTTCAAGAGCCTGATAAAAAGAGATGTTACAGGAGAAAAGTATCCCCGAAGAAAACATTTGTGGTCTGTAGCTCTCAGCAAAGGATAAAATGGAGAAGTTTACTGTAGATGAAGCAAAAAAGATCCGTTTTCTTACAAAAAAAGGGACTTTCCCAAAAAGCTTTCTCGTGGTAACAATCTTCAAACAGTCCACTTCCTTCTTCTCCTATTAATGAAAGTTATTTGTACTTTATTGCAAACTTTTTTTAGGACAGCTCCTAGGCCTTTATTAATGTTTCACATTAAAGCCATTGTCACAACAGCCCTTCATGTTCAATTTCAAAAGTTGTTTCTGTAAAAAAAAAAAAAAAAAAGTAAAATATTAGCAACCCCTACTCTGAAACTTGAAAACTAACTTGAAGTTGTACAGAAAACAAAACCTTTAGATTTATCTAGTTAAAAATATGGAAGCGAGCGTCTGTGTTTCTTTAAATCATCAGAGAGGAAGTCAACTCTTGGTATACTTGAACTAAACAAGGTTAAAGACCTGACCTTGTATATAAATACATTTAGTTTTTACTTTTTAAATATAGTTTGAGTCATAATGTTGCTTTCATGTGACTGAATGTAATCTGTGGATCTCCTACAGACTGGTTTATAAAACATTTCACCCACAATCCATCCAGTTGTTTGTGGCATTTGCTTTGTTATTCATTTTTAAATTTAATTGTAAAATATCCCCCCAGAAACAGTGTTTATGCCTAAAATCCCAACAGAAAGTAACAGGAAATCCTGAAGTAATTCCAAATCGAATTAAATGTTCAGCTTTGGATCTGAAATGTTGTGTAAATGATTTGGCTCTTAACTAAAAACATTTATTTTTACTTTTTGGTGATTACATTAAAAAATATATATATAAATGATCATGTTCACAATAACTGTTGCACATTAAGTTTGAATGAAACATAAGCAAGCCCAAATTATTCATACTCCAGGCAGATGTAGGTTGAAAGTGATCTTTTAATTTTACTGACATGGTTGTTCATACTGGAAGCAATATTAATGTTTTGGAGAGGCCGAGTCGTAGTCCTGACTTTAATCTTATAGAGAATCTGTGGAGAGAGCTAAAGATTAGGGTGATGGCAAGAGGCCTTTCACCCTTTAAAGACTTGAAGCTCATCATCACGTAAATCCTCAAAATACTAGCGGAGACAGTCAAAAATCTCATTAAATATAATTTTGTTTAATTGTTGTGATACCAATAACATTTTGTCCACTGATTATTAAGAAAGAGATGCATGCTTTTTAATATGCATTTTTATATAAACATAAATATAAGAAGATACTTCTTATATTTAAGTTAATTTCAATTTAATATTAATTTCAGAAACAAACTTTATGGCTAAATCTGTCAAGGGTATGAATACTTTTGAACTTAACTGTATTCCCTATGTCTTCTGATGACATGATTGCTACTTTGTTATTAACTCTAGTTAGATCACCCCAAAAAGAGAAATGTTTAAAAAAAATAGAAGTAAGTCTATCTCTATGGACAACAGTGTTTAAAAAGTCTTAAAATAAAAACATTTATTGCAGCAGCATAATATTAGCCTGATCATCTACTTTTGAGAGCACAATTATTCATGTGGATTTGTTTTCTTAAAAATTGTGGCATCTAAAGTCACATTTAGAGGCACAACTAATATTTTTCTAAGAATAAAGGTAACCAAAGAATTTCTGACTTTCTGACCCATTTCTCTCAGCCACTCTTACAAATGGGAAAGAAAAGAGAACACACTGGTTAACTGAAGCAGATGTGTGTTCTCCTCATTAGTGGGAACAGAGCTACAAGAAAACAGCCAAAATATCTACAGTTAGATCACTTATTTGACACGTTCAAATTTATCTGTGACAAACAAGGATAGCCAAGGACCCAAGGTTTTTTTGTTTGTTTGTTTTTTTGTTTTACACATGCAGAATGAGGAGGATGTAAGGAAAAAGAACATAAAAATCTCCAAACCTCAGTGCAGCAAAAGACGGTCATCCTGTGGTCATCATGTCTCCATGACAGCAAGTTGTTTCAAGGCTTTCGTCCTCATCTTTACCAACTGTGAAAGGGACTCAGTCTACAGTATATTTCATTAAATGCCATATTTTGAACTTTTCTCCAGAAACAAAGTTTGCATAAAAAAGAATGTTGAAAAAGTGAGCAGGCTGAAGCTCTTCTGTTGAAAAAGTGTTTGACATCAATCAAGAACATCCACCAAAATGTCAATCTAATGTCTTGAATGGGCAAAATCATTTACATTATCATTAGATAATTCATTCATCTTACTGCATCCTTTGAATTAAGTTTTGTTCTTGCAGTTTTTTTTTTTTTTTTGATCGGTTTGGTTTGCTGAATGAATATTCCTTTTCGTCGCACTTTCACCAAAACATTAGCACAAATTGTCTGTAGCAGAGGGCCAGAGAAACAGAGAAAGAAGGGAGCGAGGGAGCGAGAAGCTGCAGCGCACCAAACTGAAAATCCCTGGCACTCAACATGGAGCCTGGAGCCAGTGGTAACTTTCCTCTGCTTTTTGATCCTGACTAGAATTTCACAACAGAAAAAAAAAAAAAAAAAATCAACACAAATTGGCTTTTATCTTCTCAGGAGTTCAGCCAGATACAGAAAAGCACATGAACGCTGTTATATCACCAACAGACTCGACTACTGTAATGTGCTTGAAAATTCTGGATAAACTGCAAAAAGCCAAAGCAGAAGCAGATGGGCCTCCCGTTCGTTTTTGATTTTACTGGTTCTGTTTTATTGGTTTCAAATCTCTCTCTGGACTCCTGTTGTGCATTATACACTCTCCCCTGAACTAATCCTCCATACAGGCTCCATATTTGTAAACTCTATCCAATATTTTATATTTATTTCCAGAATAATTACCACACATCTTGTGTGTAAAAGCACGCATGATGGCTTACTTTTTGTGTATCTAAATCGAATAAGGAATCAAAAAGTGCATTTTTATGTTCTTTTAAACATCTATTTTTTTAAGAATATAGCTCATTCTTCTTCTTCTTCTAAAGCTTACACTACTTGTGAAATTTACTTTATGTAGCTGGGACTCACGGGACAAACAAGAATAACTTTAATTTCGCAATTTTAACCAAGCGTTACAGTTTAATGTGACTTTAATGTCTCCCTTTTTACACTTTACAGTATTTAGATGCTTTGCGATGCATTTCTTCAAGAATATTGTGCAACCTTTATCCACTTTGAAGCCTAAAGTTACTTATATTCAATGAGCACAGCTTCCTGAGACAAGGTTACAGTTTGTCATATCAAGGCAGTACAGATCATTTTCCATACAGGCGTCTGATCAGCGTTGTGATCTTTCAGTGGTTGTGTAATTCAATCTGTCTTGAGAAATGCGCTTCACTGTCTTCACAAAGACCCCCATTGTAGATATGAAAATCTCTTTCAAGCCAGAGGTGTGAAGAAATCAGACAAAGCAGTTTTCTGGGCGTACTTGCTTTGTTTGTTGAGATGCTGACAGTTGACTCTAAATGCCAAGCGCATCTCAAGCGCCTAACGTACAGACAACCACACACAAAAATGCAATCCCACGCCCATCTTTAAGTCAAGAGCTACACACACACACACAACAACGACACTCACACAAACGGGTATTGCTTGTGTGTCCCTCTTTCAGGACCAGGAGGTTCTCCTGGTCCTGAAGTAAAACGTTCGCTTGCTTTTCAGGTATCTTTGTTTTGGTCTTTTGCATACAGTAATAACACGCTGTACTTGTGAGCAAAAGACAGACCTACACAGCACACAGTTGAAACAAGATATTTACATATACTGTATAAAATGAAATGTAACCTTTTTTCACTGACTGCCTGACCCTTAATCAGACAAACCTGTCCTATTTGGGTCATTTAAGATTATACAAACATTTTTCTACAAGTTAAATGCCAGAAAAAAAGTTTATCATTATTTCCTTCATGCCTTTAAACAATTTGAGAAAGTTCAGATCGTGATGCCATGGCTTTGCAAAGCTACTGATTTATTTATTCACAGCTTTAGAGTTAAAAAGCGATACACTCGTGGATGTATTTTAAGGCAGCACACAACGCTTCCTTGCGTACTATCATGGAAAAATCAAATGCATTCAGGCAAGATGTGGAGTAAACCGTGGAGCTCCATAAGTCTCGTTCATCCTTGGGTACATTGTCCAGATGGCTGAAAGAACTACGTAACAATGATACACAAGCATAAACACCCTAGGAACGTACAACATAGTGCACAGGGAAGAGATGGGCTCTGTGTCCCGGTGTTGAACGTGTTTTAGAGCAAAATGTGTGACTCAACCAGGGAACAAAAGCTAAATGCCTTTTAAAGATGTGGTAAGAGAGTGTCATTATCCACTATAATGAAAGGCCACTTAAGAGAAAAAGAATCCATTTCTCTAAAAGCAACATAAAAAGCTAAATTACAGTCTATAAATCCACACATGGTCAACGACCTTAATTTTTGGAGACCTGATCTGCTGTCTGATGAAGCTGTCGTTGAAGCGATTTGCCCTAATGAGCATGGCTACATTTGGAGGAGAGGGGGAAGCTTGCAGGCCTGAGATCACCTTCTCAGCAGTGAAGTACAGGGGTGGCATCATCAGGTTTTACAGCAAAAGGGACTGGTACACCTAACAAAATAAATTGTACCCCAATGAAAGAACATTATTATAAAATATTTCAGGCAATAACAAAGGTTATACATGTTTTTATACAGACTGATTAAATATCTATTGGCAGGACCAGTTCCAGTCTACATCAGGGATTAATGCTTAGTGAGATTTGCTGCTGTTTCTATTTAATTAATAAATAAGGAGAAAAAGGGAGAACTCTGGGAATTCACTGGAGATCCTAGAAGCAAAACTGTAGATTTTTACAGGAAGGGGAAGTCCTATATTCAAACAATCACTTCAAGCAACTGTACTTTAACACAAGTGTTTCAGATGTGTCAGCTTCTTGTCAAGGTCTGAAAGAAGAACCTCAATTATTTCCCCCAGATGAAAGGGAACTGGTTAGGATATTCAGGAACAATCCAGAACTGCTGGAACATCAGCAAGGGCTGAGAGGATGTCACCCAAGAAAGATACCTGAAACCTTTAAAGTTATCCAAAGTCTGTAGCTGCCCACATTAACACACCTGATGCTTTCAGGACAAAAGTTTCTCAATCAGAAAGTAGGAAATTTAATTGTTTGGCTTTGATGATGATAAATATGTTTGAAGAAGTCAACTTAACTCCCCAAATTTAAGAACACTGTACCAAAAACGGTGGTAGCAGCATTAACACCAATTTTATCAACGTCACCAGTTCTGTAAAGAGGATTGGTCAAATATAGAGAAAGAAATATACCAGACACTTGTTGATGGTTACAAAAAGCATGAGGTCATTGTGCAACCTCCTAAGGAGCATTTTTCCTGATATTTAAACTTCTGACCAGAATTATGATAATATCATAAATATTCTAATCCTTTTATATACACATAAACTTAAAGTAAACAATCTGAAACAAGTTAATCACATGATAAACTAGTTGTATTTGATTAATGGACATAAGGATGTAACTTTTTGCTGAATGATTCTCACTTTGGATTATTGATAATGTGTCATTAATTATTAAAAGTTATAATTTGATCTGAAAAACACACTTTATTCCGTAGACAACTCAACAATTTGTTTAGCTAACACTTTTAAGCACCTTCAAAGAACCTTTTGCAATTTATCATATATATTGTGTTCATACAAGAATCAAGAAACTTTTATTGTCACCACGCGTTACTGTGGTGAAATTATTTCAAAACAGACACCGGCTTAGGAGTCACACAAACAATGTGTACAGGTGGACACAACAGATATAGACATTATTTTTAATTTTTTTTATTTATTTTTTTACAGTCACAAAACATATTCAGTAACCCTTTATCAAATTGAATTTGATTTCTGCAGATCATTTCGTACATATTCTATATTTGATGTCAAAATATCATCTTTTAAGTTAAACTTTTAATGCACATGTCAGATTTTAACAGCCCACCAATGAGTTCAAACACCATCATCTAAAGGTGGTATAATCCTCTTTCATGGGCTTTTCCAACCTGACTAGCGTCAAAAAATATATTGATCACAATAAGTAAAAAAAAATAATAAAGCTGAGACGACAGTTTGTAAAGTTGTGGGTTTAACATTGTTTTCCGGTCAAATACCGATGAACCTCTGGGCAAGGCACTCCTAGGATGCCTACTGCTCAGGATATAATGGCGAACGTTTGAGTGCAAGGGGCTGATTGTTGCTGGAGTGTAAAGTACTTTCAGTATGAGTAGAAAAGTGCCATATAAAGTGAGTCCATTTGCCATAGAGCACATGTATTTATCACAGACAGGGGGATTCCATGAGTTTATTTCTGTTGATGTTGAGGCTATTAGCTCACACCTAATGAAAACCCCATTTATCCAGAGAAAAGTGGAACATGACAAATTTCTGATTAAAACAGAATTTTTCTACTAATAAATGTTGACCTATTGAAACGTATTTCCTGTAAATACATCAGTACATGATCAGGGACCTTTTGCTTGAATTACGACTTCAAAGCAGATTTGTATGTAGGGGAACCACTCGTGGTTCTTCTTAGACATTCAGGAAGTCAAGTTGTCTGTAATGTTGGCCTCCAGCCGGTCTGCATCGATGGGTCTGGTGTCTCTCAAACTCCTCTAGATCTTACTCAACAGATTCTCTGTGGAGTCCTTTTGGCAGTGGAGGATAATGGAAGGATAATGTGCTGGATCCATTTATGTGTTGAGAAAGCTAAAACACAGCTTCAGCTGTGGTCCACGCTTTGTGAATCCACTCCCAAACTCGTGAATGGGTTTCAAATTCCTTTCAAAGCTGTCCCATCATCACACTGCTTTGGCATCACTTTTATGCTACACATTTTCCTTCCACTCAACTTTCCATTAATATGCTCATCATCTAACACTCTGAGAAGAGAAAACTTCTTTAGCAATGACCTTTTTTGACTCACCCAACTTGTGGAGGGTGTCAGTGACCAGTTGACAATCTTCCCCATCGCTGTGTGGGCCCTTAATAATATATTATACAATTTATGTGTTAAAAATAATTTTCATATCTAATATCTAATTTTACGTGAAACAGAATTTGGGGTTTTCATGAGCTGCAAGCCAAAATAATCTAAATAGAAATAAAAAGTGCTTGAAATGCAACACTCTGAGGGTTTCATTGCCTGAATTGAATTACTGAAAGATGTTTTATTGAACTTCCAATTTATCGTGATGTACTTCAGTGGCTTTAGACAGAATATGGACATATGTAGGAGGATCAAAAACCCAAAACTAGAGCATTTGATAAATAGATCATTTTTAAAATTGTATTGGATGCAAACAAAATCCTTTAAAATACATCAAGTTTCTACTTTTTGATTCTTCTCACATTCATAAATCCAAATTTAAAGCTGAAATGTAATTCACATGACAGCATTCAGTCAGGCGTTGTTAGTTTAGATATAACACTTCTCAGTTCATTAAGTGAGACAGAGCAGGCCTAACTTTTCCTCAATCTGTCTTTAAGGAAATAACATTAGTTACTGTTTTTTAGATAGTTATTTAGTCAATCTTAAAACATGGTAGCAAAACTCGAAACCCCCCAAACAGCAGTTTTTTTTTTTTCACACAAAATCTAAAAACTTCAACAGCCACAGCGCCACAACGTTCCCATTACCGCTTCATCGTCCAGAGCTCAGTAAAAGTTGTGCATTGGGATTGTTTCCTTTATGCTCATAACAACCAAGAGACAGAGCTGATGTGCGGTGACACATTTGTCGCCATCCCAATAAAGCCCTGTAATATTCTCAGTCAGGAAAACCAGAACAAATTAGGTTGTGCAGCGCTTCCAGTGTGCCATCGCCGTAAATCATCGTCATGGCCCCGAACAACAGGGCCTGGGAGGATAATGCTTGTTCCCAACTCTGAGCCACAAGCAAAGGGTGATATACTGTGAGAAGAGTCCCGTTCACATGTAATTCTCCCACACTTATTGTATGTTGGAGGAAAAGTGTTTCCCAACTATAGGTTTTGGTTTGGCCCTCATCCGTTTTCATTACAGGGTGTGAACAAGCATCGGGCAACACGGTGCGTTTGTTTACGGGGCACTGTGTGAATGCGCTGAGACACTGCGCGTTTAAACGCCACCAAACCAGGACCTGACAATGAAAATAACAGAAACAATAAACAATTGTATGCTTTTATTGTTGAGAAAAGTTTCCCACACTCTTAACAACAGGAAGAGGCATAAACCACGGTTACATGTTTAGACGCTTCCAGTCGGAAATCTTCTGAATCTGGTAGAAATCCCAAAATGTGGCAGAATTCTTGTTGGATAGATGAGTTCAGTTGTTTTAATTAAGCAGCCATAGCTCACGTTGTGGAGGGGTCCTTCAACCACTGGTGGCTTCGTCCTCAAATTCCCAAATCCCAAGTTTCATTGGGAAAGACAACGCTCCATTCTCCTGTCTTCACTTTGAAATTGCGTTAAATTAAATTAATTTAATGTAGGGCAGTTAGTTTCCTGTCAGAGAGGCCATATATTTTTGAAAGGGCTCATGTCTCTATCTAGGGAAAGCGATATCAATGGTTTGGCCATGGTAGGATTTTTTGGTTGAAGTACCAGATTTGATATTATTTTTGGAATCATCGTCCCATCAAACTACAGCAACATTTAGATTCATCATAGTTTAAACTGTCTTGCGGATTTTTGTTGAGGACATGGTGAAGAAAACTGCATAAGATATTGTTTCTAATACTTTGTGAAAGCCAAAAAGTTTAAAAATAAACTACAAAATCCAGAACATTTCATAAAGGTTCCACCACCATGCTGTTTGTTTGTTTGTTTGTTTTAGTAGGATGCTTCCCTCCTATAATCTGACAAAAAGAATCACTAAAAGTATACAAATCTTTAACATTTAAATACACATTTTTCATTAGTATGTATTTTACTAAAATTAATGATTTTGGTTAATGGACTCGCCCTGCGACAGACTGGCGACCTGTCCAATGGTGTAACCCGCCTCTCGCCCATTGAATGCCGGAGATAGGCACCAGCACCCCTCGTGACCCCACAAGGGACAAGCGTGATGGAAAATGGATGGATGGATGGATGGATGGATGGATGGATGGATGGATGGATGGATGGATGGATGGATGGATGGATGGTTAATGGACGCATGTTTTAACGCACACTTTTAATTTATTCATATTTTGGTGCATAAATGAAACATTAACTAGCTACTTTTTAACATGAGTAATGGTGACCCATTGAATGACTGTCCCTCAGAGCTTTTTGTAAGAGCCAGTGGCTGATTGGCAGAAGTGATTGGTCCAGTGTTTCAAGGCCTGTCCAATGGGTTATATGTAGAAGAGAGGCAGACCAGGGATTGGACACCCAATCCTGAAGGTGTGCTGCCACATTCGGATCTGCATGAGGAAGGCTTCCAATATCAGTGTCATAGTTTGTGTTCTTTCTTAGTGTTAGTTTTGGGTTCTGTCTTAGTTTTAGCTTCTGTCATAGGTTTAGGTTCTGTTTTAGTATGTTTTTGTCCTGATTTGTCCTTAAACAGTGTTTTAAGTTTACCTGTTTTCACTAGCCAGTTATTCAGTTTAGCCACACCCCCGTCACCTGTCGCCCACAATTAGTGCTTAACTCCTGTCACCTGTCCTGTCCTCTATTTATACCTGACTCGCTCCTCCATTCTCTGCCAGATCATTACAAACCATTCGGTGAGTTGATTTTGACCCGAATCGTTAAGCTTCTGAGCCAGCCTAATCCCTGAATCTGTTTTTCTTACCTGTTCCTGCCTGTTGACTTGTGTACCAGACCTAGCCTGTTTTAGGATAATATGAGTTTGCCTGATCCCTGCCTGTTAAACCTGCTTGCCTGTGTACCATTTTTGGACTGTATTCTGACCATCGAGCCGGCCCATCCTAGTCCAGCCTATCTTTGAACCTTCATCTGTTCACTGACTCTGTGCCCGGATTCTGCTCCGGCTGTTCTGCACCTCTGTCTGACCTAGGACTGTTTTTGACCACAAGCTCTGTCTCGCTCAGTTGTCTGTTACTGTTTAGATCTGACTTAGCAGTCTTACACTACCATTTGGCAATTATTAATTAAAGCAGAAAATATCACATGTGGGGTTCCTCAAGGCTCCGTTCTTGGGCTACTTTTATTCAACATCTGTGTGCTCCCACTACCTCAGAATATGGAATATAATGTAATCGCTTATTAATTCATATGCTTATAAAACATAATTTTATATTTCTTTTCTACTAGTCTTTGTGTCCATAATATCAATGAACAAAAGGGTCAAAATTTCCTTCTGTTTAATGCAAAAGAAAAAAAAGAAATCTTTGTTTTTAGGCCAAAAAAAATGCAAGAATAAAAATCAAAAGCAGCTGCAGCTGTAGCTGCAACTCATCTAAAATGATTCTGTCTGAGTCCTGACCAACAACTGGTAAATGCACCACTACCTAAATCCCTGCGCAGGCTCCCCATTTGTAAAATTATAGATTTTAAAATCCTGGTACTGGCTTCCAAAACACTGCATGTTTGTGGGCACAAATATGTTTCATATCATCTATACTTAAGCGTTCCCATGACCCTAAAAAAATATTTAGTTTTGATGTACCTCAGCTCCGGAAATGTCTGCAAAGTTTTGGCCCCTTTAATTTAGAAATGAAGGCATCATTGTTTACAGCAGTTTTCACATCTATACATTGGATGGTCACAACGGAAACAAGTCCAGGAGAGAAACCCAAAAATCCCTTTCCCCAGTGCCATCCTTCAGCTCGTTCTGGGGAATCCCAAGAAGTTCCCAGGCCAGACAGGATATGTAGTCCCTCCAGAGTGTTTTGGGTCTTCCCCAGGGTCTCTTCCCAGTGGGAGGGATCTGAAAAAAACCCAAAAAGGAGGCGCCCATTCTGATCAGATGCCCAAACCAATTGTCTCCTTTTGATGTGAAGAAGCAGTGACTCTACTTTAAGCTCCCCCCAGATGACATAACTCTTCACCCTATCTCTAAGGCTGAGCCCGGCCACCCTCTGGAGGAAGCTCATTTTGGCCACTTGTATCCGAGCAGTTTTCCCACAAAGGTCAAATGTTATTTTAGGAGTTAATTAAAAGAAAAAAAAATACCTTTACTTTGTTTTCCTTTTAAGCACATTTAAAAAAACATATATATATCATTGGTGCTATAATTAGAGTTGCCTTGCCTATTTTGAGAAGACTAAGTTAATGGTCCATTCTTTGAGAAATTGGGTGACTTGGGATAAATATTAAATGTGAATTTATCAATGGGTAATTAAGATGTAGTATGCATAGTTATAGGCAATTGGTTAATGAAATTAAACTTTAAAAAAAATGAAAACATAAAAAGTCCAAAACAAAAAGTCAACGAGGAAAAAGCAAAGAGGAAGTTGTAAAGAGTGAAGGAAACAGAGAACAAACATAAGGGCAAAAAAGGAGGAATCCTGTGAGAGGAAGAGGGATAGAGATGGACAGTTGAGCTCCGCAGTTGGATATCCAATCTGTGTCACCGCCCCCTGAGCAAAACCATCAAAGGCGGAAATTTGGAGACCCGAAAGTCGGCTCAGTCTCCCAAAAAGGAATTCCCACAGCCTTTAAGGGGTTGCCAAACACGTATTTGTTTTGAATTAATGTCATTAACCCCCCCTTTTCCCTGGCCGTCACAAAGAGAAAGCAAGTCACAGTGAAAGGATTACAAAAACCTCAGCTTCTCATGCACCCCGCCTGGCTGGCAGAGAGGCTCGCTGATTCCATATCAATGGGATTTATTTTATTTTGCTTCAGCTTGACATGTAAATCGTCCGGTGACAGTTCTCAAATAGAAATCGGCAGACAGACAGTGAGCAGTCAAACAGATAAACTGCAGATGGGCAGTAAAAAAAAAACACGCACACATCTGCAACAAGGGTGCTCCCTATTTCCACATGTGCACATGCGTTCTTCTTTGTTGCAGTTTTTCAAATACTCTTCAAAAGTTTATCACTACTGTAGAGCAGCTGCATGGGAAACAAATTTGTGTAACAATGAGTATTCACTACCCAATACAAAACACAGTTTATCATCTGCTGTTGACTGGAAAATCTCTCCAAATGTTTGAAGAAAAAAAAGACCCCTGCTGTCTCTTAAAGCTTATGCTCATGCAAACTTTACAGCTATGCCGCCTGTTTTAAGTGGGTTTAAAGGAGTCTTTAGTTTGCATCATAAAACTTACCCAGTCAAAACCAGACTGCTTAAAAATCCATTCAGCGGAGGAGACAAGTTACTTAACCCCAGTCGATCAGCCTCCCAGAGCGGTCCAGAGTCGTAACTCTTTTGGCGTCAATAACTTCTCATGCGACAGAAGTCACAGTAAAACAAATTATGCGTAAGTATGTCATACAATAGCCTTCCAGCTGTACTAAAATGTCCCATAAATCCAAGGCTTTACTGGTTCATACACCATGTCTCTATTCGTTTGCAGAAAAATAAATAGGAATCTGAAAAGTATTGAAAAGATTTTGTGATCAAACCCAGATTTGAATCGCATCTTAAAGTCACATACAAATGAATAGTGTGTGTATATATATATATATATATATATATATATATATATATATATATATATATATATATATATATATATATTATTCAGGCTACAAAATCCAAGCTGCATTACAAATCCAAAGAAAGCCTAAAACTTATTTTTTTTTCTCTTTTCATAAATTACAAAAATCTAATCAGAGTGAATTTTTCATGTGATGATCCAGGTTTAGCCTTTAAATTTAAATATGCAGCTACATCCCTTGAACATTAGCCGATGGAAACACTGCAGCTGTTCTTGCTCTCACCTTCTGTCATTAGTTCCCTTCATGCACCTCAAGAGGTCAGTCTAGCTCCCTCTGCCAGCAGCGGGTGGCCACCTGAGACCATGACCAGCAACAGATCCTCCCAGAGAGGTAGAAACCTCCATCTTATGATAGCATTGACAAACTCTTTGCCCCCAAAGCAGCAGTGGTAAGTATACATGTATGCATGGGTACAAGCTTAATACTTATATTTTATTATTTTCACTGTTTCATCATTCATTAATTATTTAGATGTTGCGCAACAAGTTAAGACGCATTTATTTTTGGAACAGTTTTATTTGAATCCTTTAACAAACCCTGGAAAACATCAGCGTAAGACCCTCAGCATCCATTGATATAAAGTTGTTTGTGTTGATCTGGAAAGGTATTATGGCTTCGTTCAGGGGATGCGCGGTGGGACAGTCGGTAATATTCAGAAACTATGATATATATGACGGTTAGGTTTATATGGGGTCTTTCAGTTGTCCATGGTAATGTGAGCATGCACGGTTGTCTGTCCTGTGTGTCTCTGTGATGGGTCGATGGCCTGTCCAGGGTGTATCCCGCCTCTCGCCCAATAACTGCTGAAGATAGGCAGCCACCACCAGCATCGCCCCACGCGTCACTGCAAGGATTAGTGGGTATAGGCAGTGGTTGACTGGATGTTTTGTTCATTTGTTTTGTCCAGTCTTCAAGTTTGTGTGTGTTTTACACAAAGTTTGTTGTTTCCTCTTTTGTTTTTGAAAAACATAAGCCCCATTTACATTAACCTTTTTTAACTGATCCATGCCGGGTTCGGACCGAGCTTGAATCAGTTACCCGTGACGAGCTTGGTTCTTACGACCGTTTACACGTCACGCTAGCACGGTTCCTCACCTCCTATGGATGATCTACGGTACTACTGCTCTCTAGGATTGAAGGAGGGAATCAAGCAAATAAAAATGGCGGCGCCCGTAACATTCAGGAAGTTATGTTTGGTTATAATTGTGATATTTCCTTGTTTGCGGAGAGTCAGGCGAAGAAGGCAACCTTTGGTAAATTTACTTGACGGAGTCGACTTTTGGGAAGTGGATAAGACAAACGTCTAATCAGGGTTTACAGACGCAGGAAACAACGACAGACGTTGAGGTTCATCACACTGCTAAGCAGAATCATCACTGCAAATCGTCGGGCACGGTAGGGAAGCTAGTATTATTATGAATGTCTGAAATTTCTGACTGTGAGGAGATGACGCGGTCTGCCCATGCGCTCTTTGTTATCAGAGAACCGAGCCACTGAAAAACCGTGCCGAGCCCTACTTATCGAACTGGTCCAGATTTAGCGCGGATCGGTTGTGTCTGGCATGGTTCAGTTCAGTTGAGTTCCATTTACACTCAATAGTTATCTCAGTTACCGAGCTCGGACCATTCTCAGCACGGTTAAAAAAGGGTAGTGTAAATGGAGCTTTAGGGTTTTTCCTTCACCTGTTTATCTGCTCCTGTAAATGTCTTTTTTGTTTGCAACTGTGTCCGATCGGTCTTTATGTCTCTCTGCAGTCACTGGCCACTTTATTAGGTACACATCGCTAGTACCAGACAACGAGGCATTTTCATTCGTGCAGCGTCTGCTCACTGGATATATTCTCTTTTTAGGATAATACTCTGTAAAGATGAGAAAGGGCTGTGCGTTAAAATCTAAGTAGATCAACTATTTCTAAAAAAGTCACAATAGCATGTCTGACACCAACAACTATGACATCCACACATTCAAACCCCCCTTTCTTCCCTATTTTGATGCTATGTTTAAAGAGCATTCGCCAAAGCATTTATGGCTACATGCAAAACACTAAATGTGGTGCAAAATTAACTCTGCATATCTGAACACCCTGCAGCGTATTTAGTGTAGGTCAGCATCATGATGATAAAAAGAGACTGGGAAAAATTGGGATCCACGGGGGAGCAGCTATCATCACAGTATGATGCAGGGGTAGGGAAGCTGGTTCAGAGTTTATGGGAAGATGGACGAATCAGAAGATTGCAGCAAAGAAACATGTTAGAGGATGCAAAAGACTTCAGACAGGGAAAAAGATTCACCTTCCAGCAGGACAACGACCTTAAACATGCAGCCAGAGCTACAAGATTGAATCGTGATCTTCTTAAGATTCTCCAGGCAAAGCCCAGATCCAGATCGAAACGAGAATCTGGAACAAAACTTGATGATTCCTGTCCACAGAAGCGTTCCGTCCAATCTGACCATCCTTGAGGAATCTTTGCTGATAACAATGGGCACAAATTTAATTATCTAGATGTGAAAAGCAGGTGGAGACGTATCCCAAAAGACCTGCAGCTGGAAATGCCATAAACAGCGATTCAATACGAGACTTTTATATGTTACACTTTTCAGAGTTCTTTTTCTATGTATAAATCATTTATAATTTTCCTTCAACTACAGCATTATAAACATACTTAAAATCTCACTAAATTACATTGAAATTTGAGAAATTTCAACTGTTTCACAAAATCTGAAACGGTTCACACTTGACAGGATAATAACTCATATTGCTTATATCGCTGATATGGAAATCATTTGACTTTTTTTTTCACCAACTCCAATTCTAAAGAACAAATAAGACTTCCAAATGTTTAAAGGTAACATATAAGCATGCTGTTTCATTCTCATTGTTTACATGCAAATCTGCCCGTTCAAACTGAGAGTCTGATCTTCTGTCCCTGGTCCTCCAACTGAGTGGGGCTGTGTGGAAACACTCATGCACACACACACACACACACACACACACTCCCCAAACCTAAACAATGATCCATCACAGGAATCCACATCCTCCTCCCAGCCACATCAGTCCCGTTGCTGCGGAAAAACCGATCCCAGAATCGGCTGCTAACCGTCAACTGCAGGACTGCGAGCCGCCTACTCACCACTAAAAAGAGACCACTGTGGACGCACGCATTTAATGGGCCTGCCATCAGGCCAAATGGAGGATCAGTTTGCGAGCGCTCTGATCTCCCTGCGTTGGTGACATCTTTTCTTACAGAAGAAAAAAAACCCAACAACAACTTAAGATGAACCAAAAACAATGGTGGATCTGTTGAGGTTGTAAATTGAATCGTGTTTAAGTTTTGATCCTTGTCATTGTAGGTGAATTATCTGGCTTGTCACAGCTGTTATTGAGGTTTGTGTGTGTGTGGCGACTGCATTTTACAAAGTGCGCACGCTTTCATGTAGGTCCCTCCCACAGAACACATGCAGCCACTTTAACCGGCTGCTTGCACACTTTTACAAAGTTACGGTTTGAAAAACAACAGGGCTGACGAATAAAGGCGTAAACTGAACTTTTCACACAGCAGGGATTCAAAAATATGCATGCGTCCCAGCGTAATGTCCATACAAAGCCTCCAGTGTGACTCTATGAGAAAAGCATCACTATCCACCACTATCCTTGAGCTTGCCCACAGCGTCACTGTGGACATGACCACCCACACTCTCTGCCCCACTATACCATTTATATCAAAGTCCTCATATAGCACCATCTGTGGACGCTGGATGGCTAACTCATAAGCACCACCGCAAGTCGCTTCCTGCTCCAGCCAGAAAGTACGTTTAAAAAGAAACGGCCACATTTTCCGGCCTCTTAGCAGCTGAGCTGACCAAATAGTAAAAGGTGGCCTTGCCTGAGATAAATGTTGAGATTTGCCTCAATTGCAGCTTTAAACATTATGGTTTCTTATTAAATGGTTGGAAAAGACAACATAAGAGAAGAAGGGTACTTTTGTTGCCGTCATTGCTCATCTATATCCATAAAATACATTTAACAAACAAACAAAATAAAGAATGTACTTAAAGATGAAGCTGTAAAATACTTAATACTATACTATTAACTCTCACTGCTATAAAAAAAATCTCTTTTTTTAAAAGAATTTCTGTCCCATAACATTGGTATTACATTACAATTTATACAAACTGTGTTTACTATAATTAATATTATTATTATTGTGATTATTATTGTTGTTGTTAGTAATAACCAGCTGTCTTCTACGCAAGTAATTCTTGCGTTGGCAACTGGTACTTATCTTAAGTGTTATAAAAATGATAATAAACACTGAAACACAAACACAAACCAATGAGTTGACTGGGATCAGCAAGAGACTCGCTGAGGCTGTTAATGCCCTGTTTCCTCTGATGAGAAGCTTCGGGCAGAGCCATCGTTGGACAGAGGCAGGCCTCTCTGACTGTGGCGAACACACAGACCACTAATATCAGGTTGGTTCTGCAGAGGAGAACAACAGCAAGGCCACACTAACCAGACAGCTGCAGCTTGCTGTTTCAAGATGCACTAGGAATAAGCTTGACCATGTAAAAAGTAGAAAAACAACAGGAGAATTTCCAACAGTGGCGGCGGGCCCACTGGGCGCGTATCAGTCCCGCCAATCAAAATTGCATGAAAAAAGCGTAGCCAGTAGACATAAGTTACTGAATAAAAAAGTAATTATTACATTGTTCTCTCATAAAATATGTCTGACTTTACATTTTTTCCACATTCCTATTCCATTTTGGGTGTCTTTGGGACGCTGGACAGATGAGTGTGCATGTATGTTTCTAACCTTTCGGCTTGCATGTGATTCCATCCAGGTCTCTAATTGGTTAATTAGAGATTGTCCTCAGGGCACAGAGAGTCATAGCCAACCAACGTTTTTGTGATCAGATTAATTCAAGTTATGTACATGTCAATCAAAACCACAGCCCTGACAGTTTAGACACACAGGTGCAAATGTCATTTAAACATACAAATTTTGAGGGACGAGTCAGACAAGGCATATACAGGAGAGAATGATGCAGCAAAAGAATATTTGATAATTTATCTATATGACAATAATTGAACGAGGTTTTTGCTGAAGGAATAAGAGCGCATAAAGGAATTTAGACCAGACCGACAAGATTTAAAAATCCAGCAGCAGGTAGGTAACTGTGAACATATTGTGTTACAAGTAAAGTTTATTCTAATTGCATAGATTTTGATCCCATACTTGTCTCTTTTGGCCTGAGTGTGTCTTTGGAACCCCACAACAAGATCTGTGTTTTTCTTCCAGAGCTGTTATCTCAGCAGAACCTCCAAATTCTTTTGTTTGTTTAGTCAGTCTGCTCAAGTTACCTTCTGGATTTTCCTGACTTCTGATGCCCTGTTTGTACAGGAAGAAGCCATTAAAAACGGGATTGTGTTTCTGTTTAACACATCCACATGATAACATTTTAATCACAATCTCTGTGCACACGACACTTGCAGAAACTCTAAAAACACTGACTGTAGGCAGTATGTTCTTTGAACCTCAGCAACTTGCGCATGTGTGCAAGCTCTTGCCGCTTAAAAAGGCACCACCGGTAAGTAAACTGTCAGAATGGCAGAGACTTAAAGGTTTTTACAGACAGACAACTATGGCTTTGGGTGACTTTGAATTACATGAAAACTAATGTGGTTTTGAACTGGTCGCCATTCGTTATGCTGCGTGCGTACAGACAATTCCGTATACCGGCAGATTTAATTTTCCCCGTGTACACATCAGCAATGACCGGAGCGTTTTGAATCTCCACTCTGGAACGCGTTTGGCAGAGAAAGCGTGTACCGTTGTGGTGTAGAAACAGAAGCAACCGTTTCCGTTCGGACCAAATATCACTGTTTTCTGCACAGGGCCACATTGAGTCATTACAGCAAACATGCAAAAAAAGAAGAGAAAAAAGAGAGAAATACTAATTTATACTCATTCATGATTTTTTTATAACTGCTTAATCCTTGCACAGGGTTAGTGCCTTTTCATCAGCAGTCGAGAATGCATGTTTTTGGACTGTGTGGGACGAAGCCAAAGGGCCCAGAGAGAAGGCATGCATGCACATCAAACTAATTGGACTGTTAAAATCAACCCAGGTAAATACAGAATACAGTTTCCAAACCAGTAATCATCCCCCATATCTAATAACTGGGTGTTCTACAGTTAGAACAACGGAAAAATCAAGCGCTTTTGTCATGACTGATAAGAATTCTGAGCACTCTACTTTCCAGAACTATTTTAATTCAGCCCACTGCATGGTTTACCAAGCGTGAACAGCCTGGTTAAGGTCATGGCCAAGCTTCTCAATCAGATCTAAGTCCAGACTTTAACTAGGACACTCCAAACTTTCATTTAGCTTCTTTTTAGTGCTATTCAGGGTTGAATTTGCTGTGGTTCTTCAGTTTGTCGCCCTGCTGCTTGTGCTTCCTTTTACAAAAAACTGAAATCTATAATAGTGACAAAAATCAGATCAAATACAGAGCGTAATGCAACAAGAAAAGTAAAATGAGTTATGAAAAAATAAGAAAAAAAACACACACACAAAGTAGTTTTGCATGTCGGTACCCGGACCTGCAGCTCATCCTGCATCCGGGCAACCCTGCAACTCACCGTGACTGCGCCTTCTGCACGTCTGAACCATCTGCTGTCAGACGGACGACATCTGCGCAACAAACAAAAAGTTGCTTTCTTGTGAAACCAGTGCGCTTGTGCATCATTTATTTACACACTTGGATGTTGGTAAATAGTCCCATTGTGATGTAATGCAGTCATGACTAATTCAAGTATCCGCTAACAATTTGCAGCTCTGACTTTCAGACACTAATGACACGCTAGTATTGTGATTAGTAAAATAAAACGGCAATGATGGGAACTGCTATCACAATACGGGGGCTAGAATGTGTAATAGGAAAGAAAAAGCCGCGTAGCTTTGTGGCTTATAAGCGTGTTGGTTTAGATCTTATACAACAAGCTTTAAATAGCAGCCACGTTGCCTCGACACAGGCAGATTATTCTCTTTTTAGCATTTTCCTTCGTTCTGTGGTAAAAGGCACTTGTGCATGTGTCTGCCATTCTGTGTGTGTATATGCACATGTGTGTGTTTGCGTGTGTGTGTGTGTGTGTGTGTGTGTGTGTGTGTGTGTGTGTGTGTGTGTGTGTGTGTGTGTGTGTGTGTGTGAGTGCAAAGAACGAGGAGTGAATGGCTTGGCTCCACATCAAAGGCCCATGCGAGTCTCTGCATTAACGAGGCCCTTTGTTTCCTGCCTCCCAGATTACAACACGGTTCTCCCCGCCTGTGTGTGTGTGTGTGTGTGTGTGTGTGTGTGTGTGTACACGTGCACGTGCGTGCGTGCGTGCATGACAGACTAAGTGGAGGGCACAGTAACCTGGACACTGAAGGCCAAGGTCTGATCCTCCTCCTCATTTTTTTCATCTAATGTAACCAGAATCTTGTGAATTCAAGCACGCTGCACATTCTCAGCTTGAGGAAACAGTTTACTCTCTGCATCTTTAAACTATCATGCTTCCTGCCAAAGCATTATATTTTACATAAACTATTCTGCGCTAACTTCTTATACCACCTGGTCATGTATTTTGAGACGTTAAGCCATGCCTGCAAAATTATTACCAGTAGTGATTTTTAAAAAATTTTCACCATGACCACGAAAACCACTGTTTTACTGGAATTTTATGTGACTGACCTTGAAGCGACACCTATAGTCGTGTGTTTCTTTCAGCCTTATGCATCTAGAGGCTAAAATGTCTGTCCATCTTTTACAAATTAACTCAGACTCAGATTAGTTGGAGACTTGTGACAGATTCTGAGTTAGATTTAGGTCTGGATATACATTTTTTATTATTTATCTATTTTGAACGTGTGACAACATATACAGAATTTTTTTGAAAATAGAAGGATTAGAAAAAGATTGTGAGGCAAACAAAAGTAGCGTACACATCCAAAGAGGTAGGGAGGAGAACGAGCTTATAGTGACCCTTTTACCAGACACACTTTCACACTTTCAGACTCATCTGTTACCAGTTACATACAGAATTTACTTAATAATGTGCACCAAGTAATAATAATAATAATAATAATAATAATAATAATAATAATAATAATAATAAATAATGGTAATAATAACAATAATAACAACAACAATAATAATAATGAGGGAGTAAGCGGGTCAGAAATGGATGGATGGATGGATGGATAATAATAATAATAATAAATAATGGTAATAATAACAATAATAACAACAACAATAATAATAATGAGGGAGTAAGCGGGTCAGAAAATGGAAGGATGGATAATAATAATAATAATAATAATAATAATAATAATAATAATAATAATAATAATAATAATAATAAATGTTCTAAGGATGAAATCCATTTATAAACTATTTAATCTTTGGACATTGCTTGAACTCCACATTCAGACTGCTCCAAAGCGTCACACAGAAATGCAGATAGCTTTCCTTGCCTGGACCTTAAGAGAGCCATTCTAACAGGTGAATATATTTTCATCTAATTTTACTACATCTAAGGTTGCAATCCTGATCCAGAGTAAACTGTAGTTCCATCCATCTTCCCATCGACTCTGAACAGCTTCCCCGTCAAGGCTGAAGGAAAGCAGCCCACAACAGGTCAAGATAGATTGGAATAATGCAAACTCTAAACAAATAGGTTTTTAACTTTGATTTAAAGGGACTCGAGACTAAAGGACTGGAGACCGCGCTAACAGGAGTTTTACTTGCTACAGTATAATATGGAGGTGAGTTGTCTTTGCTTTTCTCCAGGTTTCCCTCACCTCGCTTCCTGATTGGCTACACGTCTCATTCAAGAAGCTGCATGCTTGTTTGTCCTCGGGGCAATAACACATATGCTAGGATATGGAGGCAAGACAACCCAACATGTTGAATATCCACGATTTGAGGTCAGATTGGTCCCGGCGACCTTCCGAACAGACTAAATCACTCTTACACCACGCACGGCAGGAATATCTGATAAGATTATCTTAAGAGCCATCACAATAATCAGGGTGTCCTTAATATTGTCAGAAGGGGAGCAAAAATCGTCATATTATCTTGCCATGTGAACCAATCCTCCAAAGCAAACCCAGAAGAAAAAGATCACATTTTTCTAATCGGTCTCCTAAAACCTACCTTGTTGTTCGTAGTTGATTCTCCACCAGAGTCTAAAATGGAAAACATGATATTTACACTGAAACAAGATAACAAAAGCTGGACTTAATTATGTGACTTTTAAAGGCAGTTGGATGCACTGAATTTTATTTAACAGAAACAGGGTGAAGGGGACTCAATATAAAGGTACAGCATCATTTTTAGACTTTTATTTGTATTAAATTAAATGAACGCAATGTATGATTTTCCTTGCACTTTTTTATTATGCATTACGTGGTGTTGGTCTGTCACATGCAAGTCCGATAAAATAGAAGGAAGTTTGTGGTTGTAACTTATCAAAATGTAAAAAGGGCCGCTCAGTTCAGTAATTAAACTGCCACAAAATTTGGGAGAAATTATTTTTCACCAAACGAAAAGCTGCGACGTCACAGCCTTGACATGCGGCTCCCAACCTAAAAGAACTTCTCATCCCACAAACTTCGAGACTTTCCTTCAGCTCCACACAGTCACACCGACCCCCTTCTCTCCTTGACAAAACTACGAGAGATTGGATTCTGCACTGCTGACATTACCAACTGCTCCACTTTGGAGCCCTTTATCATTTCATAATAAAGCATTTAAGAAGGAATCAAATGTAGTTTTTTTAATGGATCATGTGGTGGATTCATTTTGATACCCTGTTGCTGATTTGTTTTGGTTGCCCTCAAACAAAAGTAAAAAATCTGCCTCATTTTAGATCTTGAGTTTTACTCAAAGTCACGTGTACAGTGTTTGCATCTCCGTCCACTGATCCTCCACAGAAACGCAGCAATGTGTTTTCAAAGCTCTCTTCCTCCGATGTTTATGTTTGTTGATTTCATCCCCAAAGCCCACTGCAGATCTGTGGTATCAACTCATAAATGTTTGATTAGGAGTTAACGAAGAGGTAAAGCAACGGCATTCTGCTAAATCAAAAGCGTCAGATTAAAATCAGCAAACACTCAGCAAACCAAATCTTGAACAAGCCTCATTATCTTTGGTGTGACACTTCAGTTCTTACTGCTTTTCTTAAAAATTTGACTGAAGCCAGTAACTTTTAAGCTCCTATTCTATTTTTACTTTGACCTTCTAACTGTTAACTTTCAATCCAATATGGTCTCTGCAATCTTTCTTCTTGGAGGTGTTAAAGGTGATGTTTCCACCTCTTAGTGTAGACTTTCTAAATAAATATTAGACATTCTCAAATGATTAAAAGGTTTTTCAGCCTCCTACACAAGGGGTTTTCTGCCTCTTCTTCTCTTTTCGTTTTGCACGCACAATTTTAGTGGCATCTTGTCTCTAAGCTATTTATGTAGAACTCATCATCCAAAGAAGAAACACAAATTTTGTATCTCAAACACAGTCTCTCTCTCTCTCTGAAGATTCAGACTGTTTTTAATAAGACAAGTAAACCGCACTATTCGAAAATCCTGGACGCAGTGGTTGAGTTTGCCTCCAAAACATTTAAAAGCAGCTAAATATAAATCATTCAAAGTGAACTCATCGGCTGATATGTTTTTGACTTCACTGATAGAAACTTGGACGGTAAATCAAACTGGCGAGGAGACGTGCGGAGGTTCCATGTTGCCGGCTGGATGCTGCCTTGGAGGACGTGGTTTTGATTTTAGAAAAAACTACCAATAAAAAGCACACAAGTGGTTCTAGTTAGGAGCTGTTTGCTTGGATGTGGCTTAACCCCAATGAAAGGACATGATTTAATTACTCTGCAGCTTTAATGCGCCTGATGCTGCTTTAGAACCCAAAGTGTGTAATCTTTTTTTTTTTTTTAACCAACTGTGACTCATCTTTAAAGGAAAACATGTTTCCAAGTCTACTGATTAAGCAGTGGAATGATCTTTTCATATTAAATGGGGAATTGGTGTAAACGAATTTGCACCAGGATGGCCACTTTAAAGGGACTGGTGTCAGCAGCTCTTAACCTGTGTTGATTGTCAAGTTCTCACACAACTTTTGTTTTGTTTAATTTTGTTTTGTGCTGATAAGGTAAAAACCTTATCAGCAGTACATTAGATTACTGCTGATTAAAAGGTAGCGTAAGGAAGACAAAATGCTATTCAAAGAAAGGCTGCACTTCCTTTAAATTTCACAAACAAAAAAAGCAAAAACTAAATAAACAGAAATATTCATTTATGCCATTTATGCCATTCTAAGCCCTATCCCCGTTTTAAACTATTTTGTACCCATAAACAAGCTATTTCACACTGGTGGGTAACCATGTGTCTCAACCTATTTATAACATGTGTACTTAGCTTAGCACAAAAATTTCCATTGGGTAGTTAATTTTGATGAGTCATGGAGATAAATGTTTATAGAACAAATTGATAAACACTATGTTGCAATGTCATTTACCATGATGTAAAATTAACCATTTTTTAATTATCTAAATTAAAATACCTTGTTTTTGGTAAATATTATCCTAAATATGAATACTCCAGTCGTAACATTTGATCATTTTAACTATTTAAAGACAGGTAGATAAACTAATAGGCAGGTGAGGACAAAATGTCCATGATGACGGTACATGATCTGCTGACAGACAGTCTGTCAATGTGGGTTAATGTCAACTATGTAGGTATAAAACGTCAATGAGGAACATATGAGTTGCACAAAAAAGCTTGTTTAGAGAATGACAAAACTGCAAAAGAAATTTAAGG
Organism: Fundulus heteroclitus; assembly: GCF_011125445.2. Classification (NCBI taxonomy): domain Eukaryota; kingdom Metazoa; phylum Chordata; class Actinopteri; order Cyprinodontiformes; family Fundulidae; genus Fundulus; species Fundulus heteroclitus. The sequence goes on along the minus strand of NC_046371.1, from coordinate 11,504,398 downwards.
AGGAGAAATATACATTACCTGGCTTTTTTACTTGTAGAAAACAGAAATCTCCAAAGCAGAATACAAACTACGTAGAATGCCACTATCATAATATTTCTGTATATAATTTGGTGTTATGAAATGCATAGCAGCTATGTCGAATTTGAACTTGCGACTGTTCAGGAAACCTCAAAGGGGAACTCTAACTTTGAGTGTGACTCTGAAGAAATAATAATACTTTGTATATATTTTGTTTAGACTCAGTCAATATTTCAGAATGGAAAATATGGAAGCATTTAAGACACTTAAATGTATTGATTCAAGTTGACCAATTTTACATTTATTTACCCAACAAAGTTTGTTAAATCACGACTGATTATTAAGATCAATCTGCTAGCTAGCAAGTTTGACTATAGCTTTAGCGCTGTAGCTAAGCTAGTTAAAGCTGGATACAAACTTTTTAGATATTCTCATAAGGTGCCATGTAAACATATTCTCTGACAAACATACCTTATGTGTCCTTCATTAGCAATGACTGCCTCATGGTTAAACAGCTCAGCTTGCTAACACTATTGACTTTAGCTTTAGCGCTGCAGCTAGGCTGGTTAAACCTGGATACAAAATTTTTACGTACGTATCAGAAGTACTGGAATGGACACTCCAGATCGAAGTGGGAGTTTAAACTAATATTTTAGCTAGTAGTGCCTCTACATTCAATACAAAAAAATTATATTTTTTTAAGTTTTTGTAAAATTCTTTAATATGCATGCAATTGTATTTTAGTTCCATTTAATCTCATGCAGTACAAGTGTATTTATGTTTGCTTCTTCTAAAAATGTTTCCCTTTTTATCTTGTGAAGCACTGTTTTGTAACTTCTGTTTAAAAATAAAGTTAGTATCTTATTTTTGTATATTTTATCTACAGCGTTACTTTATTCAGTCATATATAACAATGTTAGCTAAATAGAAACTTAGACCTGATTGCCAGGGGTCTTTTTTACCAGAGCAACCACAGCCACTGTCTAGTTCAGATGCACAGCTTGCTCTGTCTCTAACTGTGTGACAAACTCGACTAGCGGGGTCGCGGCAGCAAAGCGTCTTTTTTTTTTCAGGTCTTCTATGTAGGATGCTTATCATTTCAATCTGCGCATGTTTCCTTTTTTGGTCTTTCCTGTCAACACTGGCAGTGTCGTCTGATGTCAGAGACGACACTCATTAGACTGAGAGATAAAAGGTGATAAGAAAGGATGCACGTGGTGTTTCACAGTCAAAGGAAAAAAATAGAAAAAGCCCAGGACTGATAAAGCAGGGTGATTTGAAGGTAAAATATAATTATGATCTGACATAAATAATGAAACCACTAAACCCTAAACAAAAAAAAGAGAGTGAAAGACGCACACACCGAAAAGCAGAGAAGGTTTATGAGTCTATTTAAGACACCTTGAACAGAGAGTTTGTTCATATCAGAACTTCTGTTTCGCATCAGATGTGAGAAGCCTCAGGTGAACCCGTGCACCCATGCGATCAACGTCTGCAGCTATCAGTACAGATATTCATTTAAGATCAGAGCATTGCATGCTCACAAGGCAGCGTGGCCCATGCAGGAAAAGGACCGTCTCTCTGGAAAAAAACAGCTGTCTATATTTAATCAAGACGAATAAACAAGGAGTTTAAACAACTCATTTATAATTTAGATTAGCATACATTAAAAACGCTCATTTTAATCTTTTTATTAATATGCATCAACGATATTGTATAAATATGCAGTTTTATGCAAATACTGGGCTCATTTTCTGTTTGTATTTAATTCTGTTTCCCAGCTGTGGATCATCATTCTCATTCAAGGCAACAGACTCAGATTAAGTCGAATATTAAGTCACAGCATGGGAGTGTATAAATATTTCTCAATTAAAAACTCTGAAGACCAGCTATGCTACTGTATCGGCATTAAAAATGCATTGGCATTGGGAGGAAAAACGGGGAAGGCAAGTTACGAGCTTGATAAGACATCAGAACTTCAAGTCTACATCTTTGAACTGTGTTTTCTTTTCCATCTTTCCCTCCTCCAATCAAGTAGTTGCAACGGCTAGCACTTTTTGGCTGTTTTGGAGGCTGTTACAAAATCTGGGGGATGTAAGGACCAGCCAAAACATGCTGTGCCTCTGTTATTCATGCCTTCTGATGTTTTTTCACAGAATGTCCTACATTTTGCTGCTTCTTGCGTGAGCTGCCACTTCTCTGTTGATGCAAATGAGGAGTTTTGTTCCAAAATGTGAAAACTACCAACTGAATGCTGTGACAGGCGACTGCTGCAAAATAACTGAGGGTTGGGGGAGATCTAACTTCTAAGTAAATTCAAAACAAACCACAGAAGTCACCTAAAAGTACTTTTTTTGTGAACTTGCATCGCAGTATAAATACAGCTGTGCTGTGAAGGCCCTGGAGATTTGTTAGAGAACGTTAGTGAACAAAAAACATCATGCAGACCAGCAAACAAAGCAAACAGGGTGCTAAGAAAGATGTGGCGAAGCTTAAACTAGGATTAGGTTATAAATGAATATGCCAAGCTTTGAACATCTGTTCAATTATCCAAAAATGGAGAGAGTTACACAACTGCAGACCCACCAAGAAATGAGTGGCCACTTTAACTCACAGGAAAAGATATGTTTAGTCAGAGAAGCATCACAAAATGCTCACGGTAACTCTGGGGGAGCTGCAGAGATCCACACCACTCAAAAACCCTGTTCTTTATGAACGAGTGGACTAGAAAAAAACATTGTTCGAAAGAAAGCCAAAATAAGACCTATATTATTCATAGAACCAGAGCTGCAGTGGGGGTCAGGGTTTATATCAAACCATATTAATGTTAGGACGGCCCAGTCAAAGTCAAAACCTAAATCAAACTGAGAATCTGAGGCACGACTTGACAATTGCTCTTCAGACACTCTTCATCCACTCTAAATGAGATTCTACTGTTTTCCTAAGAAGAGTTGACAAAAAAGATTAGTCTCTGGATGTTCAAAGCTGGTAGAGACAGACCCAAATATTTCCACTTGCTATTGTACTAAAAGATACAATGTACTGACTGTGCAAGGTTGAATACAAATGCATGGCATACTTTAAAGATTGATATTTATATAAAAACATAAAAAAATCATAATTTGCTCCACTTCACAATTATGTTCTACTTTATGGTAATCTTAAATTTCCTAAATTTAGATAAAATTATAAAATCTCAAACCAGACTGTAAATCTACAGTTCTGAAGTAAAATCAAGGTGTTCTCTGGTACTCAGTAATATAGCAAGTCAATAAGGTTTTGAGTGTTCAATTCGTACTCAGAAGTTGGAGTTCTGAGATGGAAAACAGATTTAGAAATACCCCCTGATGTCAGTGTATTCAGACCACTGATCTCTATTATACACCGGAGTGCTGATTTTACCAAAAAACTGAAGTCACTGGCCGCCATCTTGCTACTCCCTACTTTCACAGAATCCCATAGGATTTGGTGGCAACAACAAGCAGTTTTCTGGCTGTGTGAAAACATTTCACAGGTAATTTTACAGTGAGTGGATGTACTAACACTATCAACTACTAGGAAATTAGGTGCTGAAATATTTTACTTGTTATTCATATTAAATACATATGTGTGTATATGTATTATATATATATATATATATATATATATATATATATATATATATATATATATATATATATATATGTAAATATATGTTTTTGTATATTGTTATTTATATATTTACAAATGTTATTCATAAATGTTGGCTGTCATGCATATAAAATGTTTTGATATCTCCAATCATAAAAACTGTTTACACTTCCTATGTTCCTTAATCCTCATATTGTTATCGGTTTGTACTGCTAACAGCAGTTAGCCTCAATAGCTCCTTTTCAATTATTAGCCCCAAGATTTGGTTTCATGGGGTAAACCAAAGTCTGCGACTTATGGGTTTTCATGTTTCCTTTTGCTAGGGGCCATTTATGTAAAACAGTCCCAACTACGCATGGGTAGCCTCGTGAGACCATCCTGATCTCGCGAGGGTCCAAGCAAGTGGTGGCAAGAAGACAGTGGTCAAAAGGACAATGGCAGAGAAATTTTATCCTTTTCCTGCCACTCTTGCCGCCACTCATCTAGACTTTAGAAAACAGGATAGAGAACATGCAACCGATGACGTTATATCTGATTAGCCCCTTTTACACCACCCCAACCCTATTCCTCACTGTCGGGCTCCACTCTATTTTACACCTGTTGGTATCAATAAGTAAAAATAAAGCACTGCTTCTTTCTGCATGGTCAGCACAGAGACTGCAGTGGTGTGCGGGGTGTGACTCAAGCGGAGGGTAGATGACACTGATCTGTGCTCCACAGTTTGCCTTCATTGGGCAAACTTTACAACTTTCTGAGTATAATTTTCGTTAGCCATAGCGAGAACAACAATGATGATTTTTAAGTATTATATTGCAGACTTTTGATCAAAGAAATTTAATTTTTATAGGTTATAGGCTATACACTCTGAGCAGGTCTCCTTCGCTTTCTCTGCCACGGAAAGCGAGCCTGCTCCATGCGCACTCACACACACACACAGTCTGGGCCAAGAACAGTCTGATTAAGGAACTGTGGCAAAACAGTTTATAATTAACTCAAAACGCCAAAAACATCTAGATTTTCACATTTGATATCTGTTCTATGCAGATATTCCCCACTAATTTAGTAAACGCTTTATAGTAACTTTTCAGCTGCGACAAACAGATCCAGTCTACGGGAAATCACAGACAGTCTGGTCGACCAATCGCTGCAGTATAGCGGGGGTTTCCCCATGCAGTCTCTCCGGACAGGCCAGCCTGTCAGCGGGTCAACTGGCTCACAATCCTGATGAACTGACTGCGTAGATGTTTGGAGGTGTACTTACTCGCCTAAAAACATCTTAAACAACTTTTTTTGTGATAAATTACAGTTCTAAAATCGATTGGTAAACTTGTCAACTCCTTACTCCCCCCTTGTGGTGGAGAGTGTTTCTTGCTGCACGAAACCCCACCCCCATTATAGCCATGTTTTCATCCAATTTTCATGCGAACTTTTAAAATGCCATATTGAAGAAAATGCCATTAGACACGTTTCCATCTACTGGTTTGTAGGGAATTAACTAGGCTACACAAAATGTAATGTCGTCAGAAGTTGACATTATGCATGGTTCTAGTACACGGGAAGTGGAGGTTGCAAACTAGCATGGCAGTACTTATTATAATGGAGAGAGGTTTTCAGGAATATCTTGCTTTTCGAGAAAGTTGTAATTGTTCTATCATATCATCCAGTACAGCCGATGTTTCATGCTGCCTGGAGACGTAGAGAAAGAAATGCAATTCTATACACATTACGGGAATATCCGGGAAGACGGCGACAGCAGGAACAGCTGATCAGTCATCTGAGGTAAATGTTTGCTACGTCAGAACTTATTCAGCAAACGTGTTTCCATCTCCTATTTGGCTCAATAACTCTTTTCCCCCAAAATCAAAAAAAACACCTCAAGGGAGTGTAAAAACCTTTTTGCAAAATTTAGAACATTATTTTGAATTTTTACCATTTCCATCAACCTCTTCTATTGCGATTCTTAAAAAATGTGCATAAAAAATTTATGGAAACACAGCTATTGAGAGCAATGAGCAGAAAAGTCCATTTGTTTTGTGATTTGCAACTGGACCGCTGTTAAATTGGGTGTGTAATTCCAAGATCCGCCTCCCTGACTTCCAAACCCGGAATGGATTATAAATGCTTGCTCATTTACCTGAGCCTGATGTCTAGGTTACTTCTTCTTTGCATAACTGAGGATGCATTGTGGAGCTTTTTGTCATCATAGATTTACAGAACCAAGAGAAATTTGAAAAAAAAAAACCACACAAAACAAACATAAATATTTAAAGAGGTTTGCGCTATAGGAATCTGAGCTGTATTTATTCAAACTTGTTTTTACATTTCTGCTTTAGGGCGTTCAGTTGTTTGTGTGCTGCCAGGAAAAGAGAAACATGGCAAAAAAAATCTGTTTATTTCCTCTCATCTTATTTTGTTTATGAAATGTTAAATTTCATAAAAAACATTAATTTTTTTCCAATTTTCATTTAACTTTTTTTTCAAAAGCTCCCTAGCCTTCCTATACACCAGCAGTTGAAATTTGCTCCAAGTTATTTTTATTTACTATATATGTTTAATGTGTATGTGTTTTTTAAACGTTTGTGTTTATTCTAAACTTTGTTTTTTTTACTCAAATGTACTATATAAATAAAATTTACTTACACCCTTTGCCAATGATCATGTGAAAAAATAAGGACCCCCTTCAAAAGTCCATAGCGTGGGATTGGTTATTGGTATTACAAATAGTTTTGTTTAATACTGAAATTGGAAATGTTGGGATTGTAGTTTTTGTGTTTTATTTAGTATGTAAAAAATTTAGGGAGGTTTTATAAACAGACGTTGGTAGAAATAATTTGTTTTTACAACTACCCAACCCCTTTGAACACTGTTTTGTATCTTTGATATGTTTTATTTTCTTTATTTTAACTATTGTTAAAAAATAAAAACAAATAAACCAAGCTTAATAGTGTTCATTTTAACGGCACTGAAAAATTAAAAAAACAAACAAACAAATAAAGCAAAATTGTCTGTAAAATGTAATGTAAAAAGTGAAATTATCTTCTTTTTTTTTTTAGTAAAAATACATTTCCTTTACATCAACTATTTAGACAAAGAACTCAATATCTAATAGACTATCATCCTGATGCATGATCCTTTTTTGTATTTTTTTAATAAGCTACCCTAATTTTTCATATCACTACTGACATAAAGTAGTACATAAATATTAGGAAGAACACTTTTCTGTACTTTGTTAAATTGGCCTTTTACTTGCTCATAAAGACATTGAAAATATTCTACAAATTAGCCAAAATGTATCAGCTATATTGAAACTCTATTAACAACTACATTACACTTAATTTTGAATTAATCTTTACGCTTATTTCCAATTTAAATAAGTAAATGCTGGGGAGGTTACAGACAGAGAAATGTGCTTCCTGTCTAATTAGCCAAAAAATAAAGAGGATTTTGCCATAAATATTCACTTACTTTCACTTAGATTAAAACATATTATGTAAACACCTTTTTTTCTGACAGTGGCAGCCCAGGGACCGTGAATATAACGAAGACGGCCCTGGAAGTCATGAATAATGCCTGTTGAGCAGAGCAAATGGAGGGCTGTCTCTTTAAGAGGCTCAACCCTCTGCAGAAACAATCGTTCAACCCCCACCACCACCACCCCCACCCCCCAACAAGTCATCGGACCTGTCAATCAAGCGGTCGGCGCCCTTTGAAGTCGGGACTCCTCGCCTTGTCTTGGGCTCAAATGAGCTGTTTGCTGTTGTAGTGAAACATTATTCCTCTACCGAGTAGCCAGCCGGGGAGCGCCACATCTCAACTTTTTCTTCTGTATGTGGTGGGGCTTTCTCTACTTTTGTTTCGTGGAAGCGCTCCAGCCTGTGGATATTTAGCAGAGAAAGTAACTTTATTCCCTTCTTTATTTATACTTTTTTTTGTTGTTGTTTTTTAATTTTTTTTTTTTTTTTTAAACTTCGTAAAAGAGGAGGAAAAAAACTCCAGGGGAGGGAAGTAGTCATGCCTCAGCTCAGTAGCGGCGGAGGGGACGACCTGGGAGCGAATGATGAGATGATATCGTTCAAAGACGAAGGGGAGCAGGAGGAGAAAATCCCGGAGAACGCGTTCACGGAGAGAGACCTGGCCGACCTCAAGTCCTCTCTGGTGAACGAGTCGGAAATAAATCAAAGTCCGAACACGGCGGTAGGTGTTTCTGTTTGTTTGTCTGTCTGTCTCTCTGTGTGTGTATGGCGCGCGCTACAACACAGAGCCAAAACAGCGCGTGAGAGATTGTTTTATTTTACACGCGCGCTGACAAGCGCTGAATGAAACCCCCCCGGAGAAGAAAAAGAAAATGCGCCCTCCGGGGGTTTTAAAGTAGTGAGATTCCGGAGATGACGCGTCCGAAACGGGGTCAAAACAACGCCGTAAAAGTGGCGTAAAGTCCGTACTTCTTTTGGAGTATCTCACCTGAGTCGGTGTTTTTGTTGTTGCAGCAGGCGGTCAGACGGGGACAGCAGGGCGAGCATAGGGTCTTCCAGGACAAACACCGAGAGCATCTTGACGGAGGTAAGAGGAAAACGCGTCTTCTCGCCCTCTCATCCGGCTATAGTGGCCAGTAGTTGCCTACTCTGTAAAAGCATGTTTGTTTGTCTTTTTGTTTGGTTGGGTTTTTTTTTTGTTGTTGTTGTTTTGTTTTAACTACACCGTCAGGGGGAAAAGGTATTTGGTCACGGGACACGTGCTGTAGCTTTGAACGCAACTTCAAAGGCTTTCTAAAGATGTCCATCATGTCACCAGTTACCAGGCTTACCTCAGATCAATCACCTGTTTTTCCCCTCAAAGCACTTCTCACATCTACCCCCCCCCCCCAAAAAAAAAACAGCTTTTACTAGAAATGCATCTATTAATCAGCAACATATCAGAATCAGACATTTTTTTCTTCAGTTATGGTTCAAATAAGGAAAACTCAGCCTTTAGTGACCACCTATGATTACTTCATTTGCAGCAAGTTATCAAATTCAAGCATGCACAATATGAAAAATATGGGAAATTCAATATGTACGTCGCGATGTATCTTTGCGTAACATAGTTCTTCTAACAGTGCGAAGAATTAAAAAATGCATGTGAATAATAGCTAAAAGTCTCAGTAAATTGTTTTAAAATACCACAAGAATAATCCACAAAGTTCCTACTTGAATTTGATTGTTCTTCTAAGACCACCTTTTGAGTATAAATGTTGGGTTATAACTCCTGAATCAAACGTACGGTCTCCGATAGAGATGAAGCAATCCCTCGGCCAGAGAATTGGATGATTTTTTCCCTCTACTACAAAAAGAAATGTGGGGATAATCTTGTAATTTAGTAGTTGGATTCAAAACTACAAAATTGAACAAGGACCCTGCAGCCATTTTTGTTCTCATATATCTGTTATAATCTCTAAAAATAATTGATGTAAGCCTAAATTAATATGTGCAGCTCAAACCTCAAAGACAAATAAAACCAGTATTGACCAGAAAAGGGCCTGATCAGTGCATCTCTAGGATTTTCTTTAGGTTTCTAAGCTTCCTTTAGAATATTCTTAATATTTTACCTACAACAGTGAGGCTTGCTCATCATGCCTTTGCATTTAAAGGCATTTTTCTGGTGTAGCTTTATCTTGATGTTTATAAAAGAGTGGGTCTGTGTTGCGAGTTTTTAATTATTTTTACTTTGCCACTCAAAAAGAGTAACTTCCCTCCTTGTGGGCAAGAACGTTGACCCTCTTGGTGCCAGCAGAGGTATTTTCCGTTAAACAGTAGCAGCGGTCGAACTGCACATGAAAAAAACAGCCCAAGGGGAAGTTTAGGGTTCAGGGCAATTAAGTTTTGGGGAGTAAAGGTTCAGGCCAGCATAAAGGAAACGCACTATAAATGAGCCGACTGTTTCCATTTTAAAATGCATCTAAAGAACTTAGCAACAGTGTCAAATATCAAGCGAGAGCGTGAAGAAATGATTGTGTTGGACATTTTTATCAAGATGGTTTATGGTGCATTGCACACAAACAGCTTTTCAAGTTTGCAAGATAAATAAACCCTGGTGTAGGCTACTCAGAAGTTACAAAAATACATGGACTTCCCCCTGACTGTAACAAATTCCGAGGGCCACAATCCAACGTGCCTTTCATGCAAATAAAATGTTTAATATCTAGTTCCTATTTCAATAAATCAGTTACACTCGTGGTGCAGCGCAGCCTCTTTTTTTTTTTTTTTGTAGTGTTTGTATGCTTAAAATGCAGAGAGATATATCGCAGTGTGCCTGGTTTTTGACTTGTACCTAGACCGCTGTGAGGTTGGGTGTGAGGTCCTTCCCAAAACCAGACTTCCTCACTTCCAGGAACAGAAGAAAGCAGCAAAAATGTTACATAAGTACATTTTTTATGTTAAATATTTTAAATAGGCCAGGACAGAGACATACTCAATCTAAATGTCATCAGCCGTCAGCTCTATCGCTCAGATCTGTCACTCGTTTGCTGCTCTGTTTCTGGCACAAAGCTCACATATATGTTTCACATCTCAAGAAAATAGTTGTTAATTAAGTGGCCTAATACTAATTACATTCTAGTCATTTTGTAGTAGGGAGTCATTTTGACAAATTCTCCCTACTACAATGAGATCCGCGTATATTTGCATTTAAAGGCCACTTTGAAGAAAATTGCAGCTTTTTCTAAACTTTGGGAAAAGTGTGGTTATGTTTTTTTTCTCTCTCTCTCTCTCTCTTTGCCACCCAAACAGAAGAGAGTGACCTCCCTCCCTGTATGCAAGCGCATTTTGAAAGTGTATAGATTTACTTGGCAGCTTTAATTATAGGCTGCCGTGAGTCGTTTCTCTCATTTCAGTCCTTCGTAAAAGAAGAGATGTCGTCACGCCGGGGTCGCCCGAGGAAAATGTCTTCTTAAAATCCGGATTTCGCGGTTTCAAGTCGATCCGTGAAACAAACTGAAACTTTCGGAATTTGGTCAATGAATATTAGCCGAGCTGCGTTGGTCTTACAGCACGTCACTCGGGTCCTGGCCAGAAAAGACTTAGCAGAGTCAGTTGTGGCCAATTGCTTTGTCTTGCAGTTTCAATCTTTGCAGGTATATAACCTAGTTGTGTGTGATCCTCAGAGAGAGGGAGAGAGAGAGAGAGAGAGAGGCCCCACGCTTAATAAGGGCGGTGGTGGAAATAAACGTACAAAAAAAAACGCTGCTCCTGAAGTTCACGCCTCTGGGCTATAGGTGACGGCTTGAGTGGTGTTGTTCAAAGTATTACATGTATATCAAGTCAGTGCTCGTGCAAGGATGTGACATGATGCAACCACTTGGTAATAGTTTACCTGCTCTGCATGCACGTTTATTTTGGATGTCTGCGCTTTGGTGTTGTTAAAGCTTTACAGCTGTGTAGTGAGTAAGTGTCAGATTTAGTCTTTTTTTATTATTATTATTATTATTATTTTATCAGGTCTCTGTTATCATTTTCCTTTACTGCTTGAACTCATCCATATAAAAGAGATTATCAAGGCGCGAAGTTAACCTTTTTTTTTTGTTTTGTAAATTGTAAATATTTTTGCTTTTCCATTTAACTTCAGTGTCGAAACAACAAGATGGAGGCATGTACAAGTCGCCGGCGTATCCAGGGTATCCGTTCCTGATGCTGCCAGAACCTTACCTCCCCAACAACTCAGTTTCTCCATCTGTAAGTCCACTTTACATCTTTCAGTCCTTCCTGCTACCTGCTGGTCACTGATTTTGCTCCTGATTGTGTGTTTTGTCAATCTGAGGCCAGCCTTACCTCTGTGACTTCCCTTATTTGTACCCTGTTGTCGAACCCAGAGCACAGTTTTGCTTTTTTGTTCAGTTATTTCAAAGAAAAGCCACAGGATTTGGTTTAGGGCTCGCTAGGACATCAAAATAAAATCGCATAGATGGAAAAAGTTTTAGAGATGGTCATCTTTAGTGTCTTGCTAAAACAAATAAATAGCAAACACCAGCCTGACTATGATTGTATTTTTTTTCTGGTCAAACAAAGGCAAAACAGTTCATCTTTAGATTTTATTTCTGCTTATTTCTATTTTAATACATGCTGCCCTGAAAATTGGACTGTAATCAATGGGTTATATCCACTCTAAAACACAATCACTGCACGTGTTGGCGCAACAAGGATTTCTGAAACTGAATTTCATTTACGTCTTCTTTCATTGGAAGATAACGTCTTGTAAATTACACAGTTTTTACTAAGTTGTGTGTGTTTTTTAATGACATGATATGCACATGGTAGTTAAAAGTGTTTAAATCATTTCACTCGGTCATATTTATTGTAGACTGATGCACAAACCTGCCTGTTTTAGTGAAGTGAAGGCTTATTGAGGCTCTGAGGAGGCACGCTAAGGCGACTGTCGCCTCACTGTGAATCAATCACAAACTTTACATGTGCTCTGACTGGTGCTGTGCCTTCGTCAGATAAAGCTGCATCTAAAAATAAAAAAACATTGAGATATTGCAGGGGAAACTATAAAGAATAGCCTTTTTTTCTCGGGTTTACATCCTCTGCTGACATTTGTCGTATGTTAGGAATGTTTGGTGCCGTTTCACGTGACGTTTTCCCATCCATTCACACCTAGCATGAATGATAAGGGGGTTTGTCGTGGCCTTAAAAACAGCTGAGTGTTCACCTGCTGCAGGCAAACGACAGAAAGACGATCCTCTCTGACTGTCTGAAAAAGATAAATCACAAAAAATCCTTTAGGGCCTTAACGTGATGAGTAGTAACTGCACCAAACATGAGAAGTAGTGTCTAATTTGTTTGTTATTTATGAGGGAACATGTGACCTGATCTAACCAATCACGTATGCTGACAGGACATTGTTAAACTGTGTCGATCTTTGTCATTTTTGCTGCTTGTAGTTTGTGTTACTATAAGCAAATGAAGTCGGTATGAAGAGTGATTTTTTTTCCCCCAGTAAAATCTTTCCTTTTAAGAGCAACGTGTTATTTTAGCTCGCACTGTCTGTAGCTCATCTGTAATATCATTTCTTCTCTCTTTTTTCTTTAAACTGTATGCTTGTTCCCCACTTTTTTTTTTTTTTATTTGAAACCGTCTGTGCAGCTTTTGGAAAAAGCACGCCGTGGTTAGTTGCCGTTTTTTTTTTCCTTCTTTAAATGGAAAAATAAAACTTTCCACAAAGGAATCTAAATGTTTATGGGCTCTATCTTAAAAAGGTTTTCGCCGATTAGACAGCGTGCCCACACGTCGTACCGAACGCACTACAAGTACGTGTATTTGTCTCCCCGTTTAAACATGTTTCATGTTGCCGGGTGCATTATAACTGCACATCCGGCAACATGTTCACCAAACGCGGCGAGGAAGCACGATGGCGTCCGTCTACTGTGTCTCCTCTTAAAGATTGTTTCGTTTAAGAGGTAGAGTGTGATGGAGGAAGGGGCAGCGAGTGGGTAAGATAAAGAGCACTTTCTTTCTCCTGTGTGTCTTCGAGGCTCCGCACAATACTCACTTGTTGCTGCCTCCCTTATAATTAGCCCCCGCTGCCTGTGAGGCAGTAGCAGCGTTTCGGGGCCCCTCTACCTGCCACTTGAAAGGGGGTGAGAATAGTGTCGTAGCGGGTGATGTGGTGATGATCTGGGTGGGGGCTGGTTGCTCGGTGGGCTGGCTGGTTGGTTGGCTTTGATGGTTCTGGATGGAGGAGATGGATCAGAAACTATAGGTCTGGGAGACTGACGGGAAAATTACTGTTTTTTTAGTGTTGCGTTGTTAACGTGAGACAAGGTGACACATGTTGTATCTCTGTCTGTCTGTCTGTGTGAGTCCTTTTGCTTGCTTGGTGGCATTGCTCCCTACTGCTCGCTTGTTGTTGTAGTCTCTGAATGTCAGATCATTTTCTAATGTTTTTGTCTCAGATGAGTGTCAAAACACTTATTCTATAAGTCGAAAATGGGTTTGCGGGAACCTTCGGTCCCCTCTTCTGGGTTTTCCGTGTCTTATTTTATTTATTTATTTTGGTTAAGTTGTCAAAATTGGCTGCAATTGTTCACAAATGATACAATTATTTTAAAAGTCTCTTAAAAGTGCCTCTATATTTACTGACTATCGCAGCGGGAACGTTTCTAGAGGAAATGATCTGTAAATTAATGGTTATATCTTAAAACTTAACGCAAACACTCAATTTCATTCTGTTTTCTATCAATGTAATATGAATGTGTGACGGCAACACAAGGTTTTTTTTTTTAGGCTTTTGTTTCTCCTAAAGGGTGGAAGAGTTTGGATGTTTTGCAGGCTAAATGATTCTCCCCGGTTAAAATAAAACATTCTTGGATGATGGTTAAGATCTTTATTCGCTGCAGTCCCACTTTGTTTGCATCCACAAAATTGAATCTGCCTTATTCTTACTTAGCCATCATTTACCAGCAGCAAAGCAACAGAGGGACACCTATTTCCCGTAAAAATGTCTAAACTTGCTGAGCTCATTGCAAGAGCTTCAGCTGAATGGCAGAAAGTTCTGCATGGAGTTTATTAGTTGTCTGTGTGAATCCCCTCAGTGAAGCATGTGGGTTTGTTTTCACTATAAAAAGCTCTGTCCAGTTGTTTCAGTATTTTAGCGCCTTTTCTATTTACAATCAATTAAAAGCTAAAACAGACTTCCTTGCATCCTAGAATGATTATTGTCTAAGCTCTATCGACATATAGTTTTGAACGAAGCAGACAATGCTGCAAAGTGTACCCCCCCCCCCCCCCCTTATGTTAAGCGATTATACTCCTATTACAACATGTCATGGGACATTTTGCTCTCGTCACATTAATGGAGATATCAGAGAAAATGCCCACAGAGGAAGATTTGTGGGATTTGCAGATATGTCTAAACTCCCTTCAGCTTGTTGTCTTTGGATAAAGCTTTTATCTGGATTTTATAATGTGTTTGCATGTGTGCATGGTTGCTGTTTAACTTCATTACACTAAGTATGTATCTAAGGGTTTGGCATGTTTGTTGTGTTCATCTGCATGCTTTCTCCTCAAGTTTGTTGCCTTAGGCTTGTGTTTGTATCCAGAGTTCATGGTGTGTTTTGTGTGCTAATGTTTGTTCTCTCTCCCTATGTGTGTGTGTGTGTGTGTGTGTGTGTGTGTGTGTGTGTGTGTGTGTGTGTGTGTGTGTGTGTGTGTGTGTGTGTGTTTTAGACTGTGTTTTGCAGCATGTGTGCATCTGTGTGTCAGACCATCACTAGCTGAATGCTTAACGCCGTGGATAAATAGCAGACAAGTTTTTAAAGGGAGTCTTTGTCGTCTCAGGGAGTCAAAACCAAAGAGGAAACGTTTTTGATTGACATAAAAGTAGATTTTTTTTCATTCTAGATCTTGTTGCTTTGTGTCATTTCCACCTTTTTTTTATCTCTGTTCTTGTCTGTTCTGTCTTTATCGTCTGAGCCGCTTCTGTTCGACTTTCTTTCGTCATTCTCGCGTCCTTTGAGATAACCTTCGGGCACCTGGGAACTAAAGGGGTAAAGAAAAAAATAGGAGAACTGAGTCCCCTTAATTTAGGTTACACGTATGAAGATATAAAAAAAGAATATCAGAAACAGCCAGGGGACTATCTTGTCTTTTTCCAAAGACTTGTTGTATCCTAAACATCGCAGACTTCTCTGCTCTTGTTCTTTAATGTGCTGATCACACATCATCACTGATATGTAATTGGTTATGCAGATGATTGAGTGTTGTGTTTCAGCAAAATGTATTATATCATTGGTTGGTAATTAGTTTTATGTAAAGCTTTAAAGAAGTTTTGTGACTTCACATTTTTCTGTGGTTGCTTTCGCCAAACCTCACTGATATTTCAGACTTCTTGTTTCAAGAAAAGGAAGATATATCTTCTTATAGTGAACTTTAAATTAAACTGTTCTTAGACCAATTCAATAAATAAAGCTCCACTTAATGCAACTTTATAACTGGAAAAGCCCATCAAAGCTGTCTGTGACAGGTTTTCTATAAAGTTCAGAACAAGAAATGAGAGTAAATATTAAGACAGATGAGGGAAGATGAAGTAGTTGGATGTATAATGTGAGTTAAATCATCAGTGTTAGCCCTCCATACCTGAGTATATAACAGCAGGGATTATGAGCAGACTTGTTTTTTTTCTGAAAACTGATCCCAAGCCGTCTCAGGTAGTCAAACCAAAGCAAAGAAAACGTTTTCTATAAAGATTCAAGTACCGGTATTGTTTTTGTAGTCAGCATTATCTTTGCTTCGTATTAATTAAAACTATTCTCATTTTAAATAAATATCTTTTTATGTACGCAGATGACTAAGTGCAGTTTTTGTTTAAAGATGCATCAGCGGTTTGCGTTGATTGAAATTATGTAAGAGTGATTTACAAAAGTTCTGCGTCTTGACATGTTTGTGGGCTTGTGACCAAACCACTTTAATATTTCAGGTTGCCTGCTCTAGAAAAAGGCAGATAAATATTATCTTTATGTAAAAACGTTTCAAACTGTCCGTAGATCGATTGCACAACTTTATCTGAACATTACGTATCCTGATCTCAGTAAGACCTCATAAATATCATGTTTTTGAGAGACTTTCTCTGTTAACTTTAGCAATATCATGGAGAGGTCAATAAATATGAGGAGCTTTTAAAGAAGATACTTTAGGCAGTGATGCATGAGTGACTTCTTAGAGACAAGAGCTGCTTGCCTCTTAACTAAAATCGAATTGTTTGGTAGTGCTTTTAGTTTGTCTACTTTTACTCATCACACGGATGCAGGTTGGTCTGAGCATTTTCAAGCGTGCTTAATCTCATGGGAGATTAATCTGGTCAAAAGGGTTAGTATCTGAACCCTGAACCTAATATCTGATATTTGACTGTATGCAGTCGTTTTATTCGCTGTCAGACAGGCTGTGAAACTCCCTGTGATGTGGAAGCTGTGGTCACACGAAGACGTCAGCAAGCTCCGACGACAGCACGGTGAACTGGAGGCTTTTATCGCCCGCTGAACCCCGGACGCTGACTGTAAACGCCCTGCCGTTAAAATTCACGGGTTTCCTCGGGATAACAGTAAATGTTTTGATTAAATTACTGTTTGACAGCGCCGTAGCTCGTCAGTGGAATTTACGAGCCCGTGTTTAACAGCTCAGCGTGCGCCTCTCTTGTCTCGTTTGGGGGAATTTCCTGCTCATTTGACACTTCATTTCACAGACCAAAATTGAAAAATTGACAGGAAGACGGGTGAGAGGCAGCGTGCATGTTTGGGAACGGGAACTTTGAAACATCATTTCTAAGACTGTGGAGGCCCGGCTTGTTTGTTTTGAAAAAAAAAAAAGATATATTTAAGGTTTTGAGCCCCCAGAATGCCCCTTCATGGCTTTCTCCGAACCAAATCAGAATTTCCAAACTGTGAACGGAAAAGTCATTTTGACAGCGTGTTTGATTTCTTATTCTTTGTTGTTTTGAGTTTGTGTTTCATTGAAAAATCAGCTGCTGCCGCTGCCGCTGACAGGGTCTCGTCCTCATCTCCCTTTCTTCCTCGCTGCGTCTTCCAAAATAAGAAAATGAATAAATAAATGCAATCCTCCCAAGATCAAGGGAACGGCGTGTGTGTGCGCAAGACTCTAGGATCTTGCCACTTCCTTGTTTCCCATTGTACTACTGTGTTGACAGGGGGGTTGTTCAGCCTTCCTCTAGTCCTTTGGTAAACAATGGCAGCAACACAGGCTGAGGCCTCCCTAATCCCCCCCACTTTACGGAGTGCAGACCCAGGGGCTGGGATGAGCGGTGCTGGGGCCTCCCTGCCTCTGACTGGCAACGATAAGGACCCCAAGCACTCAGATTTAAGAGGCCTAAAAGAAAAGCAGCTTTCACTAGAAGGCAGGAAAAGCCTCTGTTTTCCTTTGAATATCACCACACTGTAATTCCAAACTTTGCCATTATCTCTCATTCACATTTTCCATGTAAAAGTTCCAGAAAGATAGATAGGGATGTAGTTTACAACATGCCTAAGCACTTCAGGGTGTGGGATTTGGCAGGGTTTTAATTATCTATTGTTTGGAAGTATGTAATTGTGAGATTACAGTTGGCTAAATAATATATGTGCACATCTACTGTCCGTCTGTTTAGATCTAAAGAGCTTTTATTTGCATTGATTTTAAAGAGCAAAACACGACGTTTTTAAAAGCTTTTGAGCTATGTTAAAGAAGGGTTGAGGTAGTGCAATGTTTTATGCGTTTTACAAGGTCAAAGATAACATTGTTTAAAATTATTAAAGATATAAAAACATATAAAACAAGTGAGATTTAAGAGGAAGAACAATATTTTTTCTACAAGTTAAATTAAATCTTAAATCCAAAACAATATACATAAGTCAGAAAAGTCTAGGTATGCGGGGTAGAAATTCGACTAATTGTCCTTTGACCGTCTCTGATCAGCAATCAGCATTTGAGGCACTGAAAATTTTAACTTTTTCCCTATTTATTGAATGCATCTAACCTGAAAAAAATCCTATATTTTTGCTCTACAAATGCATCATCCAAGAGCATGTGCTTCAATGTACTTGTTTTTAGAACTGTATTTTTAATATAATCTGATAAAGGTTAGGAATGCTTTGAAGCATTAATGTGAAAAGTCTTGTAATTTCTGTGTTTTCCGTTGGATTCAAAACCACTAGCTTTGTCAAGGAACCTTCAGTAAGTCTTTTTTCCTTCTTTGATTCCTTATAGTCCATATAAATAACGATCAGGATCAGTCAAAATGTGAACTGGGATGTCCGAATCAGCCTAAAAAGTCAGAAATTGGTGTTCAACTGGAAACGTTTGATCGGTGCACCTCTAAGAACTTCTCATCACTCACCAAATCCCACAAAACAAGGAAAGAGGCAGATTTGCATTAATTTGCAACCTGTTTTGACAAAGAACCCAACCCAGAGTTCACACAAGCTATGTTTACATGTGCAAAATTTCACGATCGAATAGAAACCGTTTAGATGGGCACACAATCATTAATCCGATGATAATGTGCGTGCATATGCACCAGGCTTTATGCAGAGTAGAACCACTCTGACATGCGCAGTTATCAAATTCCCCTAAAAAAAAAACACAGAAGAAGAAGTACTTCCATCTTTGCTGAACAAGAAAATAGTAAACAAAGCAGTATTGTAAGAGTTTTTTGGTTTTCCGAGCGCCCACGATGGACTTGCACCAGCTTGTTATTATGGTTAAAACGTTACTGAATAAATAATCACTTTGAGCTATTTTGATGTTTCGAATAGGAATTCTATTCTGATTCTGATTGAGCTAAATTCGATCACAATATTCCGATTGGCTAGTGTACATGACGCGTTTTTACTCAGCCTGGCTCTTTATTCCGATAACTTTTGTCCACGTAAACTTAGCTCCAGACATCATGGGAAGTCTGCAGAAGTTTAAAATATATTTGGTTGAAAGCAGATAAATAGATTTAAAGGTTTAGAGATAAAGGCGGTAGCGATAAAGAAGTAAAGCGAAGGAGTAGTTCAGGGAGGGAAGGAGGAGGATGAGGAAGATTAAAATACAAATGACCATAAGAGCCTCCTCATCGTCCCGGCTTTTGCTTTGAAGTAGCGGAGCTGTGAAGGCACCCGAAGAGAAATTGTTCAGAAGACTCTTTCAAGAGGCGGAAATGTTTAGAAGAATATCAGAAAAGGAAAGGGGGGGAAAAAACCTTTCGGATAGCCCCGAGGTGTTTATACCTGTAATTATTCATCCACTTATTTCTTTCCGGCGCAGGGTGAAGGTGGGGAGGTGGAAATGGTAAAGCAGTAAAAGACAGGTGTGTGCAAAGGAAGTGTGGGCTGGTTTGATTATTATTAACATTGTTTGTCTCTTTTTTCCTGCGTTCAAACATCTTCATAAAACAAGCGTTTAGCTTAGCTGTTTACACCTGTCTGCACTTCTGGGGTGAATATCAAAAGCACAAATCCTCACTGCAGCTATTTTTAAACAAAAAAACTGGAGCTAAGTATTTTGTGATCGATTGCACCCTTTGATATTTCTTTCAATCGGCACCACATTTTCCAAATTCGTCCCGTGCTTTCTGTTCCCAAGGTGATGCTATCATGTATAGGAAAAATAAAATAAAAAATAGAGCAAGCATCAGTTGCCTTCCTCTTTGTGTTTGCTTTAAAATAAACTCCCATTCTTCTGTAAATCTGCGTTTTAGACAAGCACACATGTGGTTACATGCAACGTACAGGTTAGATAAAATAAGAAAAGATATTTTCCTAATCAAACATTATTTTGTTTTTTGCTCTTTGCTTTTATTGTGGAAAATAAAGCAAAATAAAACCTTTTCACTTTATAAAACATTAAGAGGAGTCACACTAATGTCAAAGACACTGCTTTTCTCTTTTTATTCTATAAGGTAGTTGTCTACGACTTATGATAACTTCTGTAATCCCAAGAGTCATTTCTTCTCTTTTAGTCTAAACATCTGTGTAAAGTAATGTAAAAATGCCCTGAAGGAATAAACTTATAAAAGGCTTGTCCTTCTTTCAGAACATTAGATATTTCTTATGTCGTACTCACAACAGATGAAAACCTTTATTACCTCTGTCTTATAAGAATAGACCAATTTCAACATTTTAAAAGCATAAACATCCAATTCCAAGTAATGCAACTCAAATATATTTAAAATCCAACAGGAAAATGTATTTTTTAGAGAGAGACTTCACCGCATGCCAGGGTAAATGAATAAACAAAGTAAAAACCAGGTTAACGAACTCTTAGTTTGGTCAAACTGATCTCAAAAAAGCATTCTGATTAAATATTTAGCCAAAGCCGGAATGACAGCTGAGTAAACCTTGTATTTAGTGCAGTGTTGTGCTTTATTTAGAATAATGCACAATATTTGACAGTAAAACTAGTTTTTCCTGCCACCGGAATATAAGCTTTATTAGAATTACTGTTAATTACCCAAGGCAAAAGGGCTCAGGGGCCACATGTGGCTCCAGAGCGACAGGTTCCAGACCGCTGCCCGAAGGTGTGCATGTGTGAGCGGAGCTTTACGGAATAGGAAACAAGTGACGTGTTGAAAGTTGAGCCGGAGACTCTTCTTTGTTTCACGAGTGTCTTTATGGTTTTGAGAGAGTGTGAAATTGACAATAAATGGGAGAGAAAGTGGGCCCATTAATCATGGGCTTCCTCTTCGAGCCCTTCTGCACTTGTCAAATGAAGAGGCCGCGTTCACGTTCTGAGCAGCACGGAAACAGACCGAAACTGAAACAAAGGAAACTCGACAAGAGGTCAGTGGTTTCAAGCGGCAGATCTCTGCTTGGGCCTCACTGTCTGAATAGTCTTTATGAGCTCTCTCTGTGCGTGTGTGTTCAGGATGTTGCGCCCAGGTGAATCACTGGTGTTTGGAGTGAAACCTTGCAAAGTTTCTCCGGTGTCGTTGTTTACAGAGTGAGCTGTCCAACTCTCCCAGATGTGTGTGTTCTCAGCCCGTAGTTAATCAGTCACAGCGCTGACTCTGTTGATCACAGGTGCATTTAAAAACAACAAAAATCACATCTTCTCTCCTTTTTACTGCAGTTAAAACATAGGGCTTGTTTCAAAACATGAACAACCTACAGTTTTGGTAAATCAAACCAGCTCCAGTATGAAACTTTGGGTTTTGGATCATGTTATCTACACAGAAATTTTAAACTATGAATGAATTGATTCCATTTTTAACAGAAAAGCGTGAAATTTTCCTACTGCTGCTGAAATTATATTACATACTATGCGCGTTATATTAACATCACCTGTAACATTAATCCTTATTTTGATGCACACCCAAATGTATAAACATGGCATTATAACTTCTTTAGTTTAAAAGACATGACTTTGTTAGTTTTATGCCAGAAGTGACGGGACGCACACCTTCCAAAACGTTCAGACGTCTGTCTCGTCAGACCTCAGCGTATGTCCCTGAAAGTCTTCACCTAGATGCTTTTTGGTAAATGTGAGCTAGGCCTCTCGGTTCCTTTTGGTCAGTAGTGGTTTCAGACACAGAACTGTGTTATGAAGGCCATTTTTGCCCAGTCTTTTTTTTTATTGTTGAATCATGAAATATAGACTTAACTGAGGCAAGTGAAGCCTGTAGAGCTTTAGATGTTGTTCAGCGTTCCTTTGTGACCTCTTAAATAAGTGGTTAATGTGCTCCTGGAGTAATTTTGGTTAATCGGCCGGTCCAGGGAAGGGTTAGCACTATGTCATGTTTCTCTGTTTGTAAATAATGGCTCTCACTGCTGTTCCCTGGAGACCCAAAGCCTTAGAAATGGCTCTTTATCTGATGCCAATGACTTTGTTTCTCATCTGTTCTTGAATTTCTGTAGATTGAGGCATCACGTGTTGGTTTTTGAGATCTTTTAGCCTACTTCATGCTGCCGTACAGGTCCTACCTAAGTGATATGTTGATTCCACAAGTCTGGGTTTAGCTTGTGAAACTGAACCATAACATTTTAGAAACGTTGAAATATTTTTAAGACAAATTAGGTAGTTCATTTTTCACATAGGGAAAGTTTGGTTTGGATTCCCTTTTGCCGATAGTGAAAACCTTTTTATATTTGTCTTTTTATATGTTTGTCTTTGGTTAAAAAATGTTTAGGAGTGGCAAAAAAGCAAAAATAGAAGAAAGCTGTGAGGGGGGCTAATACTTTTTCACAATATTGTACTTTCATACCAGATAGCCGGTGCATACCTAATCACAACGTGGTGAAAAGTACTGGCCCAGAACAAAACATTATATTTTAGTAAACTCATATCTAAGGATATAAACTTATTTATTGAGGCACGACATCCTCAAGTAAAATCAAATGGCAGTCATTAATATTTATTTAGGTAAATCAATATTTTTGTAAGAAGCTCGTATTGTACTATCTTTCAAAATCCTTATAAAATAGCTTACTTTAACCATATGAATTAAAATTTTTGTTGCTTCTCCTCATACCAGTCAAAAAACAATGTGGTTTAGTCAGATTGACATAAATCTAGGGCTGCTGTGTAAAACACAATCATTGTTCTCACCATTTAAGCAGTGACATGAATTGCTGAGAGCTCAGTTAGTTGGAAACTCTCGTAGCCTGTTCACATTCTGAATCGTCTCCACCCTTCTTCGTCCTTAATCAGTGAGGGGTTTTAAAGTACAAAGTTGAGTAAACACCCACAGCCGGGTTTAATCAGAACTCAAACCCTTTCTGCCGTATGTAGTTTGGTTATCAGATTAAAAACAATAAAGTAAGACTTAAATTTACTTAATGATGCCTTCCAGTGCAGTATTTGTTTTCTCTAATAAACGGAAAACCAAAGACAGTGGCGCAAAGGACACATAGCTGGGTAATGAAGTATGGATTTACACCGGAGGATTTCACAAAATCAACATTTGTTTTTTTTTTTTAAGTGCATTCAAGAAAAAAAAAACATTGAATTCTGCTTTTACGTGTATTTGGTTCGACGACATCACGAGGAGCAGAAGAATTGAGCTGATCCAGCTGGTATTAGCAAACATTAAGGCGGATGAGCGACATATAGCGACTTATATTCTGAAGCATTCCAGCTCCATTTCAGGTTGTGGTCCTTCCTCTTGTTTTATCGGTGCCAAGTTTTTCTAAAATTCATTGATTGCTCCCAAATGTGGTTCAAACGCTTTGCTGCAGCTGTGCAGATTACAGGAAAACACCTTTGAAGGAGGTGTTTTGACTAAATATTAAATAAAGAAGGAGAACAGAGGGGAAAAAGTAAAATAGAATACAAAAGGATATACTCCAAAACTTCAAAAAATTAAATAGCGAAACAAATAGAACAACGTGCATTGACATCATGTAAAGCTGTCTGTCCATTTCTACAAGTATTTTGATTTAGTTTACAGAAAAACATGGCTTGTAGCTTTAAAAGAGCAACAGGAAAGCACAGATCATAGTTGTTTTTGTGGTTAATCAAGTGATATTCAGGTGATCTTACTCTTCACTAACTTTCTGTGTGGGAGGATTTTTTTAAAGAAACCAGATGAGCTATGGGAATTTAAGTCATTTTTCATTTCCTCCTTCCTTACAGTCAATAATCACAAAGTTTCACTAAGCAGTCACGACTTCTCTAGATTAGTTAAGATTAGTTTTAGCCTCGCACTTACGTTATAGTTTCTTAAAAAGAAAAAAGGACAATGTATCTAACAGCAGTTTTCTTACAGTGCCTGACTTGAGTCTGTTATCACTTCCTTTTAATAATTAGAAGACAATGTATGAAAATACAGTGTCAAACTGTTCAGGAGAAGGTTTAAGGAAGCAAAACGAAGCTATTCAAAACAAAAATGTTCTGAAGTCTGTCTGAGTAAAACCGATTGTTCTCTCCTAAACAATAGACGACGCTGGAGGCGCTGTATTCCTTCGGGTTTCCATCATTCACGCTGGGATGTTCCAGCTCTGCGTCTTCAGCCTCAGCCTATCTGCGTCACTGTTTTGCACCTCTCTGTTCACAGAAAGTCAGTGTGACGGCCATATGTGAACATAAACGACAATTTGCCTTATGTTCTTCCTCTTTGATCCCTCTCCTGCGAGGAAAATTTATGGCCCCGCTTGCACTCTCCCACTTAGAGAAGGAGCAGTGACTTTCCCCATCCATGTTTTCACATCTTGATTCAAGCTTGGATCTGGTAAACGCCTATCAAAGACGGTGTCTGGTGTTCAGTTTGGTTTTTGTCTTTGGTCTTTGCTGAGCTGATCATGTTTTAAGACTATTAAAGAGGTCAGAAGAATTAATGAATGATGTCTGTTCTGTTGCGTATCCCTTTTCTCTTACAAATACGTTCCTCTGAGTCAATCCTTGCAAGCAGAAAAATATCAAATCCAAATCAGTTTTCAAGTTCTTGTTGTCCTGCCTAAAGTTACTTACTGAACAAAATCTGGAAAAAAAAACACAGATTTAGACAAGGGGCTACTTCTACAATGGCATGTTCTCATGTCTTTTCTACTTTAAAGAGGGAGTTTTAGAAAAAAGTAGCTTTATACCCCAGAGAAACAGGAATTGATGGATCACTATTTAAAGGCTGCTGGAGACTTTAATATAATTAAAAGATCAAAGTTAAAAAAAAGTCTTCCCTTAATTTTAAACATTTTTGCTAGTGATTACATGTACTAAAATTAAAGGTTGGATTGTTTTAAAATTTTTCCTACTGTCAATTTATTTCAAGATTTTTTGACTATATTTACCAGGGGTGCTTGAACGTGTATAGGGTGCTTTATCTTAGTCCCCTAAAATACCATAAAGGTTCATTAAGACCAGCAGACTCATTGGTGTTTCTGTATAAATTATTGATTAACAATCTAGTTGAATAAAAGAATCTTTAGCCCAAAGTAATTTTTGAAATCGAGTCGAAGCCTATTGTTGGGCGCATGAAAGTTCTGGTATCATTACTACTAATTCAAGTATTTTTTAATTGAGTAGCCTTATATTAGAAAAGGGAATTGCTGGTTTTTGTGGACTCTCGGGGGGGAAGCCTGTCTTATCGATTTGATCACTGACTCACAAAAAGTTACCCCAAATAACCCGTAACCCATTCCCACAGAGGTTTTTACTTATGAATAAACCTCCACAGCTAGTGCGTTGATGTCAGCAGCTGATAATGTCCCATAATGAGTCTTCCTCCCTCAGACCTCAGCCTCCACAGCTGACCTTTATCATTTTTAATGTGCACTTTATTAAAATAGTCATCATAAAAATAGTAGACCAAACGAGGGAGTCAAACCCCATCGTCCTCCGCCCCTCTCCGCCCAGTCCGTGCCCGTGGTTCTGCCCAGACCAGCTGGAGCCGCCACAGCCGCATGAAGCAGCCCCAGCACACAAGGCTGTGATCTGAAGCGTGCACACACACACACACACACACACACACACACACACACACACACACACACACACACACACACACACACATGTCCTCACAACGCAAAATGTCCACACAATGTTGGTTGTTTGTCAAGAGTGGGTCCACACAACTACAGCTATATATGCCCACATTCACACACACATTTTTAATCCTGTCTCATATGAGACCAACACCTTCATGTGCTATTTATGTAAGCATACCAAAATACACCACGCGTCTAATAGTTACACCTGCTTTAATTATAAACTCTCATCTGAATGAGTGGATCGTGTGTTTTCACTTCCTTCTTTTCTCTTCATTTACACTGACATACTAACATACATGTTGAGCAGGCACACTGCAGTGACGGTTGAAAACACATTCGGTGTTTAGTTTGAATAATCTATTGTAAAACCCACTAAACCCGGAATAATGGATGAGTTTTGGATGTTTTAGTGACTTAATTTCTCAAATGTTACCCTTTGGAGACAGGACTACACTATATTGGCTTTAGGAAGCAACATGATATTTTTAAAATTATTCTTAATAAAAAATAAAAACGTTTCAAAACTAAAATTGAACTATGAGCTATGGATAATCAAATTTTGTCTATATTCGTTAAAAAAAACTTTGAAATAGCCCTTTAAATTAGCATCAAGGACTAGCTTTGGCACCAAATCTACGGGGGAAAAAAAGCACTTGAATTTTCCCTTTTATCGGTTTTACGAATAGAATAAAGTTTCAGCAAATTACTGTGTTTTAAACAATCTGTAAGCAGTGAAATATTATAACTGTACCACAAAGGGGAAGTTAAAGAAAATCACATACTAACTTCAGTGTTAGCTAGCCACAACGTAATGTTGTATAGACATGCAGTGCTTAGTCATTCTGTCACTGTTTATTCTTCTATTAATGTCGCAAAATGCTTCCACACAAACAATTTAATAGTAAAAGGGAATAGAAAAGGGGATTATTGAGGCAGTGTTCTTCTAGAGGAGAAATACTGAGATGTTTGATTTTATGAGGTCGCATTACCATTCTGTACATGTTGACAAGGCATTGGCCAATATCAGAGTCTAAAATTCATATAAATATAGAATAAACACGGCATTTTGTTTTCACATAATTGTGTTTTACTGTTGTTGTTTTTTTAAATAAAAGTCACGCAAACATACATTTGGTTGATTAGTCAGGCAATCTACTGAGGAAGATAGCCTGTAGTCGGCTGCTCCACAGACATGCTTCTCTTAGCTTTTCATCTATACCTTTAAAACAGTGTTATTTTTGTCAAGAGTAATAGGTGATGCTCCTTTAGATTCCCCGCCATGACTGCCAGAGGTTTTCATGACCTAAATGATTTCCAAACAGACAAATTTGGCTACATTTACATTGTAGGCAAATGCGACTCAAATCCAATCTTTTTGGCCATATGCGACCCATGTCCGTCTTTTTAATTACAGTGTGACTGGCCCAATTCTGATCTCTTCATCCAAAAAACAAGATCCAATTCATGCCACTTTCATATGTGGTCCTAAATCCGATACTGATTGGATATTTTTTCAAAGCCTTCGTAGTCTGTGAAAGGTAATGTCACATTTCATCTGTCTTTTACGTCACTGTCTTGACTCTTACTACACATCCACACAGACAGGTACAGCAGTAGTTGTTATGATGTTGTCTTAATAATGTTGCCTCCTATTATTCAACATCATACCAGCACAGAGACGCCGGTATCCGCTATGACGTTTTTGTTTTTTGAACAATGCTTTATTGAACAGTTGTAGAAACAATTACATCAGGCATTACTTCTGTAAATGGTGCACTGCTGTGCGATGTCTTCTTTTGTGATCTGGGGTTTTGAGCCATTCAGACAGCGATGGCGGTCACATTTAATTAGTAGTATGAGTGACCACTTATTTGAGCAAAAAAAATCAGAATTGAGCATTCAGGGCAGCATTGTGAACGTAGCCTTTTTTCTTGTAAGCAAGAGAAAACGTGGGAGACTAGCCTGAGCTACCAGAGCAGCAGTGGACATCAACAGGAGGGGTAGAGGAGGCTTTGTGTTATCTTATGCTCTATACAGAGAGAAAAGTGGTCACTTGCCGCCTTCTCTGATAAAAAAAAACCTAGTACACCTTGATACCGATACCGCAGACCATGCCTAATGCCAGCAGATAAGGATGTTATTTTCCTGTCTTTTTTCATGCCATAACACAACAAACTGAAAAAGTCAATGTCTTGTACTGCTGTATTGAAAACTTGGTATTTATGGAGGTGATACTTGTTCAAAAAGGTTTGAAAACAACTGGTTTAGGTTAAAAATAGTCATTATTCACTGCACCTGTAGATAATCTGTGACTGCTGACACCAGTTTCTGTCAAAATCAATAGCAAGCTTTGATGCTTTTTCTGTGTCTAGAGTAAGGTCCGTTTAACTCTGAGGACAAGAAATAAAAAGTTAGCGGAATACGTAAAAGGTAAAATAGCTGACAGGCAACAAGAAAAGGGGATAATTGTTTGTGCATACGCTGCATCTGTTTATGTAGTATTTAAGAGAAAAGAGAGGAATTCCCTCTTCAACAGGTTTCCTCACAAGGAGCTCATTCATGCGTCAAACTGATTTCCTACTTTTGTTTCAGACAGTTTAGTCATGCATGCTGAGGTTCTCATCCCTGTGTTTTGTGATCACTGGAACCTTTTCCTTTGGTTTTCAGGAGAAAGAGCCCTGAGGCTATTAAGGCAGGCAGCACTGACGTACATAGACTGGCGAACACGCGATGGAGGCATGTTTTTCCAATCATCATTTTGTGATGGAGTGAAAAGATTGGTTTCGAATGGTTCTTTGATTCCTAACATATTTGGAAACAAGACAAGGGTGTGCATCAATGGGAGGTTGTGAAATGAAAACAAAGCCAAAAGAACTAGCTTTATTGATCACAAAGTTGATGTCATTGTCAGCTTGGTGTGTAACAGGAAGTCATGCAGCTCATAAAGCATTTTTACTCAGTGTTTTCAGTGTGTGAGAAGCTCCTGTGGTAAATCAGCTTGTGTGAACGTTTTTCAAGGCCAAACAAAAACTAGAGCAACTGTGATATGCACTGCACTGTGGTTGGCGTGAGCGAGCGTGAGTGTGTGTCTCACTGTGTGTGGGCGTGCGTGACGGCGTAGGTGTTGCTCATAGTACAGGACGTCTATGTGGGAAACACTGTATGCAC
This sequence comes from Fundulus heteroclitus, assembly GCF_011125445.2. Lineage (NCBI taxonomy): Eukaryota > Metazoa > Chordata > Actinopteri > Cyprinodontiformes > Fundulidae > Fundulus > Fundulus heteroclitus. Next base: position 11,475,657 of record NC_046371.1, on the reverse strand, counting down.
ACCAAGGACAGATGAAAGGGGAAAGGTGGGTGGGCAGGAAGTGAACAACAAAAGAAACACACCATCTGATTTATCAGATGGGTACAGATTGGGTTGATCAGATGGAGGAGAAAAAGAGAGGATGGATAAGAAGGAGAAAGTGGCTGGGAAGAAAAAAACTGAAAGAAAACGACGGAGAGGCTGAGAGAGTGATGGAGGGAGAGACACAGAACAATGACGGAAAGAGATAAGTGCAGTAGCGGAAAGAGGTTAGCAGTAAACAATGAGAAGGCGGTAACCACGCTGTGCACCTGGTACAACAAAACCACAGCCCCAGTTGAAACAAACGCTGATACCTTAAGAACACCTTTAACCGTTTCACCGCCGCACTCAAGGAAAAGGAGTGCATATCCAGGGCTAATTTCACTCTTGAAAGTCAGTTTTTGCTTTGAATTAAAGGAAGAGGACTTGTCTGGAGTTTTAAAGGAGAGCAGCGGGGTTGTGACAGCAAAAAGAGATGATGTTCAACTTACAATGCTGTGAAAAAGTATTTTTCAATTACAGATTTCCACTGTGTTCAGTTTTCTGTCAAAACTAAATGTTAACTGAAGTAATGAATACACATTTTTATACCTTTGAGTCCCTTTGGCTGCACAGCACTTCATTACAAGTTGCACAACGGCTCGGCAGAGTTTTTACACTGGACGCCCTTCTTGATCAAACCGAGATCTAAACTCTGGTCCATGTATCAAAGACAGACTTAAACCAGCTAAACCACAGAGCGAATTACAAATGCAAAGCAAAAAATAAGAAGTTATTGCACCCTGCTCAATTTATGAATTTATTGTAACTACTGCACTTCTTTGGTGCAATATTACTTGCCACACCCAGGCCTGATTACTGTCAGACCTGCAAAATCTAATTTTTCACTTAAATCGAACCTGTCTGACAACATGAGGTAGGCAAAAAGATCTCAAAAAGCAAGATGTCATGCCCGGATCTAAAGAAATAGATCATAGAACAGATCAAAGAACAAAGTAAATGGCATCAATCAGTCTGTAAAAAGTCATTTCTGAGGCTTTGGGACTCCAGTGAACAGTATTGAATGGTATTAGCCACAAATGGTGAAAACATGGAGAAGTCATTTCCTTTCCAGTAGTGGCCAGCCCGCCAAAATTACCCCAAGAGCGGAGAGAACTCAGAGCAATACCTAAAGAACTGTAGGCCACACCTCAGTTAAACTATGAGTTCATAATTCAACAATCAGAAAGAAACTAGGAAGAAACGGCCTCCAAAAGACAGTTCCAGGGCCAAAACCAATGCAGCAAGATCCGAAGCACACTAGCAACTTCACCTCTGCATGGGTTAGGGTTTTTGGGTGGCCTAGTCAAAGTCTGGACATAAATGCAGGTGAGGTGCTTTACCATGATCTTAAACAGTCCGTTCATTATTGAAAATTCACCAGTCTGGCTGAATTATAACAGTTTTGCAAAGAGGATTGGACCAAGATTCTTTCAAAACAAGGCTCATGGCCAATTTTCATAAATGGGTGATGTCGGTTGTTTCTTTTCATCTTGCTGTATTGATAATACTGATGCATTTTTTCAAAATTCATGCATAAGATTCTTCTTCAAGTGTTGTTGCCATCTTGTTGTAGGATCAGCTGTTGAGTTGTCTGGTTGTTGGCATCAAATCTCCTGATAACTCTTTGTCTGTATATTTGTTGGTGGATAAGGATTTATAACACTTACTTTCGGGTTTTTCAATGAGATTCCTCTGCACTTAAATAATAATCAGACATAAAAAAGGTTGGGAACAACATCATAAGCCTAAATGCTGCAAATGCAGTTTTGTATTTAGTAAAAGAACAGTGGTATGATAGTATTACCGGTGAAAACCCGGCTCTCTTCTTATGCATCAAGCGCCTCTGTTCTTTATTGTGGCAGCCTTGTGAAAGCTACACGTGCACGTTTATGTACACGTGTTACCGCTGTGTAGCCTTTACAGCTAAATGATTATTCACGTATCCTTTAAATAAAGATACCTGTATTTCAGCCTAAAAAGCCAACCATGAAGTCGGGATTAAGACCGAGTCAAGTTTATTCTGGTTTTCCTAAAATGAAGACCAGTGAGCTACTCAGATGGCAAAAGGTTTGGTCTGACTTTCAGTTTTGGCTCCATTTGTTTTGAAAGTCTGCTGCTCTAGAGTGACACACAGTGGTTTTTTAAGGTCATATACAGCAACCTGAAGTACTGTATTTCACACTAGGTAAAGGTAATTGGTGAATTTTTCAGGTTAGGAGGATACTAAAATTAAATATATGAGCTTTGACATCAAATGTGCCACCTTATGACCTTAAAATGCAAACAACTGGTACAAAACCAGGTAGATCACTTCAACGTGAGCATAGAAAACTTGAAAAACAATAAATAATAATAAATGTGCAATCTTAAGAGATGTCAAAAGTTGTAAAAAGTATTTTTTAAAAGTTTCTTTTGTATATAACACAACCTAAAAACCACTGGAGCACCTTTGTCAATTTTGTTTGAAAGAACGTAATGAGGACTGCAAAACGCTTTCCTACACAAACAAAAAATGGAGTTTGTAACTAGATATGAGCAAGATAACTTTTCACACTGAAATGTACAAAAAAATAACTGGATTAGAAATATTTCTTACATATTTATGTTTCTTTCAAGCGCTCAGAGCTTAGTTCAAAGGAAAAAAACTATCAAATTTGCATGTGCTACATACATAGTGACTGCACAGACTTTCGGTTTCAGTTAAGAATATCAGCGAGAGTCAGTCTAATTATAAACATGATTTCTGAGGTAATTGTAGAATAGAGAATGTGTTTTTCTCACCTTACTGGAAAAACAATAAAAATACAAAGATTTAAACAGCATTTACATCAGACCCATTTGATTTAATTTGTAGTTTGATTTAACTTAAACCAAAACTTCACATGTGACTTTGTGGAGCTGATTTTCGTTCTTTTTTTTTTATTCACACAAAGGGAATAAAGCAAGGACACATTCTATTCTGTCAGACAGACAGACAAACAGTCTCCATCAGTGATGTTTTTACAGCCTCCCTAGCCTAATCATCTTCCAGACAGAAGCAGATTTACAACAGGCACATTTACCAGTCAGCCTGTGAGGACCCAGAGGACTGGTTGGCTCGCCTACTGAGCTGCAGAGCGAAGTGGCCCTCATTCCTTCTGGCTTCTTCGTCTGTCTCCCATTCGTTTTTTTTATGTTTGCTCCATCTCCGCAGCCTGTGTCTAGCACCGATTTTACTTGTATAATTTGTTTTATTGCCTTTTGTCTTTTAAATTGCTCCATCTGACTTAATCTGATGGGGGTAAAGACGACATTAACTTGGACACCACGTTGAACTAATGTTGGCTTCGTTTGATCCCCCACAGAGTACAAAAATAGTCCCAGGACAGTGAGGAGAGCACTGGTTTCAATTAGTAATTGATCTGCAAAGCATTAAGTGTGCTGTGTACTATTTGAATTAGTAGGGAATGGAAGAAGATTATTATAAGAATAGAAACTGAACATACAATTCTTTTCCTGAGGGTAAAGCCATTTCCTGAACTCTCCTTCCTAGTTGAAAAAAAAGGACATAACCGAGAAAAGCTTGTTGTTTTTTTAAGATCATAAAGGCATGTTCCTATACTGTCTTCATACATGTGAATAGCGTGTCCATATTTTGGGCTCATTAAGAGAAATGTCTGCGAATTGCTAATTTTTTCTTCTACTTGAAGGTAGACTCAAATTGTAGCATTTACAAGAAGGGCATCTGGAGCTGCATAATATTAGGAAAATGTGTATTTATGATGTTATTTATGAATACAACAAGAGCCAAATAGACTTGGATTATTCCCCATTTTTCTCACTTTTCTATTTTTTCGTCATCAATGAGCTTTAGCTTTCTGGTCACTAGAATCTATAGAAGGTGTGGGTGTCAAGGGGAATGAAAGTCCATCTAACTGACCCAATTTGTATACTTACAAGCGGAGTTTTAGTCTGTGGCACATGAAATATTATATTTGGAATTTCAGTGTTACACACATTTAAATTGTGATAGTATGTATTTTACAGCTGTATTGGTATTTCCAGTTAGGAAATTAATAAAAAAGAAGACTTTTTATCAGCCTGAATACCAAAAAATTAACACCAGTCAGGCTTTGAACTTGGATTTAAATGCAAAACAAAACAGTTTTTTGTATTTGCATCAAATACTGTATGTATCACAGATCATAAGCGTTTGTTTAAAGAATTTAAATTTATTGTCAATTCCTCGGGTCCAGATTGAAGAAGTCTTAAGTTTTGAAATTGGTCCAGATGCCAAAACTAAAAAACTGTGGAATGGCCCTTTACCACAGTACAGAATATGAAGCAAACTTCATCATTGTTTTGTTTTATGATTTGAGGAGCATGCAGATAATAAAAAAAAACAATAACATTGATGTTTGGTGCTAAAATGTCCAGCATGTCTTGAAATTCTATTTTAAAGAAGTATGACATTTTAATTCAAGGCATTTTATGTGAGGCTTAGTCAGAAGAGCAGCCCATCTGCTGGAAAACTGTACCCAGGGCCACATTTTACGACGTTTTGACAAAACAACTCTTCTCTGATATGCGGGTCTGCTGTGATCTGTGTGCACAAAATTGAATTTAGTCTTTCGACATGCATTTGTGTGTGCACGAGCTCTTGTGTTTGTTGTGTACTGTTAGGCAAGGTTAACCTTGTTGTGGTTTACCATGGAAAATAAAGGCCTCAAGTCACATTGTCACCTGAACAGCACAAACACTAAGAGTGCCTTTTTTATAACTGGGTGCGCCTCTTGTGTGTTGGTGGAAAATTTTCAAGGTTCGCTTGCTCAGCTGCATCTCCTTTTTCCAAGTACCAAGGAAGAAGTTACCAACCTGCAATGGAAAATAAATTTCTAATTGAAACAAACATCAGAAACAATACACTCTGACAAAGGGGTGTGGTATAGATTTCATAAAAAGTAAGTATTGTTTTAGTTTTGACTAGATATGTGTTGATCATCTATATCCAGCAACTCTTTTTTTGCCTTTAATTTAACCGTTGAGGCCACAGTGGTGGAAGAAACTCTTTCCATCATGGAAAGATGTAAGATCGAACCTTGCATTCAGGTGCAAGCTTCACACAAAGATTACTGATAAAGCAAAGCTCAAGGCTTTGAAAATTAAAAAAAAAAAACTCTTGTTGCACAACATGAAATAATGCTGATACTGAGGTTCTTGGTGAGGTACTCTATCATGGAGTTTATGAGTAAAAGGAATCCGCTGCAAGCCTGTGGTTTCTTGCCTTGCAGCACCATGACTTGGAATATCTGGCAGATGGAGTGAAAGAAAGGAGAGCAGATTGGGAGGATTGGGGTTTGGCCTGGAAGCTTGGTTTGTTTGGTTCCTCACAATGTTTTTTCTGGAGAGAGTTTAAAAGACTTTGGGAATTCATAAATTCACATAGAGGAACATGGATTACAAAAGTAACCAAGATGTAGAGATGAGATCCAGACAGTTTGAATTAGGGGTGTGACACTACATCCAGTTCACAAGACAGGACTTTTGCAACATTTTTGAGAAAACTCAGATTTGCATTTTACGTTTCACAAATGACAGTTTCCCAAAAAAAAAAAGAAAGAAAGAAAGAAAGTTTGTTAGATTAGGTATGTTGAGAGTAGGTTTAATAATTAAAAGAGAAAACCTTCAGAACTTACCCAAGAAGAGCATGGCATGGAGCATGAGCAGAATAACAGGAGGAACCAGCAAAGAACAGTGACATCAGTGACAATTGGGCGTGTTTCAGTGGCGCAGTGGTTAGCACACACGACCCATGTACGGTCCTTGACCCGGCTTCGACTCCGACCTGTGGTCCTTTGCCGCATGTCTCTCCCCCTCTCTCGTACCCCCCTTCCTGTCAGCCCACTGTACAAAAAACGAGCCACTAGCGCCATAAATACCTCCAAAAAAAACTATACAAAACTGACAACCAGTGAGCTTATATACTGAGGGAAGAGTGGAGAATGACATTGAATGCAGGACAGGTGATCAGGGAACTAGGAATAGTTGGGGAGGAGAGTAAGAGGAAAAGCTTATAATTAACACAAGGGAAGCTGAACTAGACACAAAAGAACTACAAACCAATAGGAAACGCACCAAGAACAAAACACAAAAATAAACTCAGAAACTAAACACAAATGCCTGTCTCATAATAATATGTTAAACTTCATCCAGCAGACATAAAATGGATAGGGGCTTTGTGAAAATGTGGTGGTGTTTTAGTGTCGCCAGATCTCCTTCTTGTCTCCCTCTTTGATTGTGTTTCTTGCACCTTTTAACCAATGTTGGTAATGTTAAAATTTAATTGGCTGGATAAAAATTAGACTAGTCCGGTCCAAGAGAATAAGCTCATTCCATACCATGATAGGTTTTAGAAAAGTTAGTTTTATCTGAATGAACTGCTAGATGTTCATCATCTCAGAAACTTTTTGATAATCTCAGTGCCCGTTATTTCAACGTGGCTTCCTTCTTTTATCAGTACTTCACGTTTTTGTGCTCTACTCCATGCTGCCTACTTAATCCAAGCTCCTTCATTGAGCGAGTAAAAGTGGAAGGCGAAGCAAGCCGTTAAGGGCTGCCGACGGTTAGACTTCTTGGCTTGGGCAAACAAGCGCTGAGAAGGGGAGAGGTCCGGGAACAATTATGGCTTAGTAGGAGTAACGGTGCCGAGTCAGGCAGCTGCTGATCGTTCCCTGAATATGCTTTATTTCTGCAGATGTTTGTGTTCCTTTGTGTGTGTGCACAGGCTCAGGGGGCGTCGAGAAGGAGCGATGCTCTCATACGCAACCACATATTTACGTTACAAATCATGCCTAAACAATTTAGCTCGCCACAGACGCAAACATCGCACGCTTTTATAGTCGGGCTGGATGGATAGAAATGATGGAGAGATTGGCAGAAGGATTCAAGGACAAGAATACAAAAAAATGGAGTCTAGACTGATGGAAACAGGTATAAAGCATACTGTTTTACCTTATCCCAAATTGTTACATCTTAGCTGGTCGTTCAAAGGCAGAAATGTAGCTCTTTGAGGGTCTTGAGATGATGTTTTGCATGCTTTGTTAAACGATGTAAGAGCTCCACCCATCAGTCTTACTAAGGTCATGATGTTGTAAAACTACAGTTATTAAGGTGTTTTAAATAAAAGCAATTACATGGTTGTGCTGTGAGAATCTGAAGTAGCCACATCTTGTGTGAAGATAAAACTTTGTCCCACATGCTATTGCGGTTGGAGACTGATTATTTTTTCTCGTTTTTTTTTTTTTTTTCAAACATTTGGCCTCTGCATGTGCAGATAACCATCAGAGATCAGCAGTGTGCAGTCCTCTGCAACTTCAGCTCGTGTGTCACAGCCGCAGTAAAAAGATTTGTGCCAGAACTTGTACTTTACAAGATTTGAAGAATTAGCTTCTACACAAGGCGAGCAAGTGGAGCAAAATAGACACGAGTCTCTGACCATAGCTAATTTAAACGCAGAGATCTTTTAGTAGAGCCAGTCACTTTATTTTGGGGTGATAATTACACATTGAGGGTGAGCCACCATGTTATTTGTGCAGAGATGATCGATAGCAGAATATCAAGTCTAACAGGCAGTTGTAGAAGGAGGTTTCCCCTCTGGTGGGGTAATTTACATAAAAATACACATCATTCATGCAAAGAAACACACATACGGAGTTTTCTATAACGTAGTGGCCCCACATACACATGAACAAGCACATGCGGTGCAAACATATGTTTAAATGCACGCGCGCGCACACACAAAGATGAAGGGTGGCAACAGGCGGTCTCTGTGATGCCGCTGCAGAGCGAGGCCTCCTGGGCCTCTGCATGCAGTCCTGCGGTGCAGCACACCAGCTCTGGCTCTTGTAGACTTTTGGACAAGCTCCACATGTGGTCAGCTGGATGGTAGCGCCCTCGCTTCATGCTCCCAACATGACTCCAACATGGAGCAGTGCCATCTCCAAGAAACACAAAAAAAAAACCTAAGAGAAACCTCTTTCTTTCTCTTAATAGACATAAACATTGGTGCTAAAGGAGAAACTTTGGTCCAGAGTAGCAAGTTGTGGAGATGTTTCTCTCAACGTGCAGCTGTAAGTTTTAGGAGAAAAGCAAACTTGCAGGTATTCTGAATTAAATATGATTGCTAGAGAGATTTCCCGAGTCAGTTCAGGATCCCTCCATGCATCTCTGTGGAGGGCTCCCACCACCCCCGGGTTAAGTCGGCGTTACAGAACCAAACAGAGTCTGCTCGGTCAGACTTGGTGGGGAGTGCTTCTCTGCTCTCCAGCACCTCTTTGAGCTCCTGGAGATAAAAGCAGCTGGCTCAACATCAAATCAATAGGCCCATCAATGGTAACATCTCCGGAAGATTAAAGAGAAACTCAGCGAGAGGCAGCGATGGAGGTGGGGTGCTAATACGGTACAAGACCCGGCCAATGGGAGGGGATTTAATTGATGTGTAGGACAGAGATGGAAGCTGACGATGTTGTAATGGGGTGAGGTCGGTCAAGGTTCTGTTTGGTAACTTCTCATTTCGTTTCATTCTTCCATTAGTAGGAGTCTTGTTTGTCTCCATGTGCCTCAAATATACATATCTGAGTTATTTTTAATGTTTTCTGGACATTCAGCTCTTGGACATCTGTAGATAAATAATTATTTCTCTGTAGTATTTTATCTGCACTCCAGTTCCTTCTTATGATCTCCATCTGCTTTTCACATTCCCTGTTTGATCCATCAAAAGGCATTAAACACAGGCCTGGTTCCTAAGGAAACTGGCTTACGGTGCCATGCAAAAACTATAAATACCCATTGAAGTGTTTCGCATTTTATCACAGCACAACCACAAACTTTAATGTATTTTATTGGGACTTTACGAGATAGATCAACATAAATTAGTGAAGCAGATGGAAAAGGTATAAACGGTTTTTTGTTTTGTTTTTTCAGGACACTAACCCTTTGGGGTATGTCTCTACCATGTTGGTCCACCTAGAGACTGAAATATTTACCCAGTCGGATTTGATTGAGAGCGTTTGTGAACATCAATTTTTTAAGTCTCTACTTTGGCTTGGCCCTTTTAACTCAGTAATCATGCTTTGATGCAAACAACTTCATTGTAGCTCTTGCTGAGTGTTTAAAGTCATTTTACTGCTGCAAAGTGAACCTCTGCCTCAGTGTCAAGCATTTGCAGCCTCCTAACACGTTTTCTTTCACTACGCCTTGTATTAAGCTCTGTCAGCTCACCTGCTTTCCTTGCCACTACTGCAGAAAAGCATCCTCACAAAACTGACATAAAGCAATACACAATAAACACAGAGATGAGTCAGTGTTTAGTCATTTGCTTCATTAGTCATTAAGCACAAGCACCTTAAGGTTAAGCGCCCTTCATTTTCCCATCAACTACAAGCTGTTTTGTTGTGTCTGGTGGAGAAACCCACCCCTACGTCATGATGCTGCCACCACCGCCAGGTGTCAATGTGAGGATGGTGTGTTGTTGATGTGCAGCTAGTTTTCTGCCAAACAATGTGTTTGGCGTAGTACTTCAAAAAAAAAATATTTTAAATTTCATCTTATTCCAACTGTTTGCTATGTCCCTAAAGAATTGGACCTGTTACTGCTTTCTTTCAACAATGTTTTTTTTCCCCTGCTTTCCATGGTTGGCCAGATTTGTGGAGGGCATGACTGCTAAATGTGCCGCTATGTCAGATAAAATCCCACTAAAGGATTGTGGTTGTAAAATGGCAAAATGTGAAAAAGTCAAAGGGTTAGAAATGCTTTTGTAAGGCACTGTGTAAAGATCCGGAGCTTTGCATCAAAACTATTAAAAAGGATAAGTTGACCTCAGTTTCTTGCACAACTGACCAGAACCTTTGTCCAAAATAGAAACGTGGGGAAACTCAGCATGCATCCCTTTAGCCACTAACATGCTTCGTACAGCCGCCAGTATAGAGATAAAAAAGCCCCTAAATGAGAGCAGCATGTGTGCGGGAATAAAGTCAGGGAATGAAAAACCTCTCTGAAATATTCTTTCATAGTGAGGAGGAGACCGCAGGATGGAGCCTGTGCTGATCTGGTCGGTGTGGTTGTGGGCCGGGGTTTGTACGCTCTCTATCTGAAGCCACATCAGAGGCCCAGGCCATGTGTAATGTGATCTGGATGGGCAGAGGAGGGTCCCCCAAACCCTCCCCACAGCTGGATTCAGAGGGACCGCCGCTGAAGTGCAACATCAGGACGGATGTATGTCGGTGATGTAAGACGGCCTGCCATGGCAAACAATTATGGCTGCGAGGATGGTGACTTTAAAAAAATAAATGCTACCGTGACAGTGTGTGGAAGGTGAAATATAGTTACAAAACGACATGATTAAAAGTGAATTATCTAAAAGATTGGCTGATTTGTAGGAGGTATATACCTGTACTACCTGCGCCTGTCTTCTGCAACAAAAGAGTGATGATGAATTACCTATTTTTACTCAGTAAGTTTTTATTTAGTAAATTACTATTATTTGCAAACCTCCTCAAATTGTCTCATAAATGTACACCTGAATTAACAACAACTAACCACAAATGGCTGCTCTACCCTCTGGAAAATGTTTAATTTAATCATCTATCAGTCCATCCATCCTCATCCTTGCACTCTTTGGATCCTATGGTCCATATTTAAACCTTCCCCACTGTCATATCTGCCATGAAATAATGACAAACTCTTTGTTGATTACACTTTCAGTACGGACTAAATTAGAATGGAGATTTCTAGAAATTGAAGTTGTTATAAGACAACTCAAGAAAAGTAAAATTTATCTCTTCAAAAATGCTCCTTCTTTTTCCTCAATTTCAGAGTCCAGGACAGCCCTAAATGTTATTTAAGGTATTCGACCTGAGAATAGGTCGTCTGTAGGCTCAAAATGTAAAACAATATTATTGCTTAAAATGTTTTAAAGAGCTTGTTTTATCCTTTATTTTGTGTCTGGAGATTAGAACCAGTGAACTAGTGGCTTAAATTTCTACAAAACGTTCCACAAAAGACAAACACGCTTCAGTTCTGCTCTGTGTTGTTATCTTCTCTTTCTCATCTGGTCTGCCGTTTCTTCTCATCTCCCAAGCAGTTGGTTTTTCTTTCTCTCGTTGTTTTTCTTTCCCTCCAATTTATTTACCCTCTACCTCTCTGTCTGTCTCTACTCTCATCCCTCGTTCCCTTCTGTGTTCCCTCTGCTTACGCCGAGCCTTGAACAAACAAACAAGCAGCGGGTGGCTTGCCTCTCCTATCTATAATTCAAGCCAGTGAAAAGTACAGCAAGGATGTTTGTCGAACGCATGAAGTGCGTCTCTCAGAGCGCAGAGAGAGAGAGAGAGAAAGGCGTAGAGGGAGATGTTTCTCCATTACAGCTTGGGCACAAGACGAGCAGCTTTCCCACACTGAAACTGGGAGATTAAGACCAGGTTAATGGTGCCTTTTACTGGTTTTGACTGAAAGCAGGGTGGAGTTTTAGATAATAAGAGGCCAAATTAAGTAAATTACACTAAATGTTGCAAACTCCATACAACAAAGCAGATTTTAAATCAAACAAAAGACCAACACAGAGAGTATATCTGCACGAATAAGTGAAAATAATCTATTATTTTATACTTCAGGCCTCTTGTGACTTGCTTGAGGACACTGATGCAGCTGTGTAACAGTAACCGACTGCAGGCGTTATCCATCATAGAGAAAAGCAGCCTTATCCCCCTGAGAACCAAGCCAAACCACTTGTGGTAACAACAACTTATAGTGATAAATGAGAGTGGCAAGAAAAAAAAAAAAGAGCCAAAGCTGCATTTCCAGGTGTTTGGATGAAACTCCGGTTTAGAGTTTTGAAATCCAACCGATATTCTTTTCTCGAAAACGGTTCAGACTGATGTTAATTTCACCTTCATAACGTCAGTTAGAGCTCTGGTGTGCAGTTTAGGTTAGATCAGAAGTGATTGCATATTAAAAAAAAGTACATTTAAATTGCCATTATGTTAGAAGATGAGAAAACGGGCAGTTTTTGCATTTAATAAGCAGATGCTGTCATTTAAAAAAAAAAATTGAATCTGAAAATGTCCTAATAAACACTGCAAGTAGATTTAGCAGTTATGCACAGCTGGATTGTAAAAGCAGGATTCAATCACATGCACCATATTCTTGCAAAACCTATTGGATGAAAGTGATTTTTTTTCCAGCCAAGAAACCCTTTAACATTAATTTTTTTCCTGCCAGGATGTGTCGAGATTAAAATGATGGGACTTTTTTTTTTTTTTGCTGCCCGCAGTTGAAGCTGTTTTCTCTTTCCCCGCTGCCATGTGGCGCCTGTTGAGGGGACCAGCCCCCAGCAGGTGGGCCTGACATGGGAAACAGAGGTACAGAAGAGGTGGGGCTCTCTGCACATCTCCAGAAATCACCAACGCCGCTGGGGTTAAAGGAATTAATCAGAGAGAATACATTAGAACATGAAAGGAGAGAAGACTCTCTCATCCATCCAGCCTTCATTCCATTCGTCCTTGTCTTACTTTTGTTTTTATCTTTGAAAAGTGAAACTCAGTTGATCAACAGGGGATTGTTAAAGTCACCTTAAAATCCCTTATGATAATTTAGAAAAGAGATGCAATAGACAGAATGCTGTGGAGGATTTGTAATCTCTGGATTGCGTCAAGCTTTGACCTGCCTGTAGATAATGGTTTTAACCAATTTTGATATCTCTTAAAGAACTGTGACATTATAAAATTCAAGAGCAACACACTAAATATTTTTTTCTGATGTTCCTCCTGTGATCTGTCATTATTATTTATATTTGGAGTAAAGGCAACTTTAAGCATGTCCATGAGGGAGCTGTTTCTATAAAACATGCTTTTATTAACTCATTAAGACCAAAGACAAAACAGCTACATCTTTAGCATCTTATTTTAGCAATTACTGTAGCAAGCATTGTTTGAACATTAGTATCTGTGTGGACCCCATATTTTTCAAAAAGCTACCAATATTTCCAAAGCTCACATGTTCCAAGAGGTTGAAAGCGTAAAACTATAATAAGGAGCAACTTTAGTGTATCCTTATTGTTATCTGCTGAAAATCTTGCTCTCTTTTGCTTATTTGGAGATTAAATGAACCAAATTTATTTTAAATATATCCTGACTCCTCACTTAACTCCCAAATTTACTGATGCCTGCCAATGTTTCCAAAAACCTTGTTATCCTTGAAGTTGAAAACTCAAAAACATAGGACCAAGCAATTTACCATGTATTTTTCAGCATTCCTGTTATCTGCAGAAAGGATTGCTCTCCTTCTCTCTCTTTCAATCTAAATAAACCACAGGCATATGGAAGAAAAAGCCTTTTTATTTTACATAGCTTCTTACATCACTTTGCTTCCCTGACTCTAACACCTATCTGATGCTTAAAGTATCAGTTTTTTATTTAATTTTTTTCCCCCTCATTGACAACCTCCACGGTAAAGGGTTGTTGTTAATTAGACCTGGTAGCACGTAGGTATGGTACGTTCTTTGATCTGGAGAAAGTCTTGTTTTTCTAACCAGCAGGGCTGACCATGATCAAAATTGGTCAACAATTAATTACTTGGTGCATCTCTGATATAGAAACATTAAATCTAAACCTCCTTAGAAAATAAAATGTACTCAATTTCCAATTAAAATATTTAAGATAAAAACATAGACGTCTCTTGTTTGTACACTACAAACAAGAGACGATGTCTGAATCTCCAGGTTTTCTAAAAAAGCAAAAGCAATCTGTTATCATGATTTTAATTAGTTGTTTCTGTAAATTCATTAATGTAGAGAGAAGCTTCAAGGCCTGTGTGCATTTCTTGATTCTGAATTTGTCGCTTATTTGTCAGAGTGTGCATTTTTTGGGTTCTGCTGTGTAAAAACTGTGACTGCAGTGTTGCTGGAGCCAAACCACAATCCCACAGTCAATGTGGAAGTGCCAAAAGCTAAACTTTTCTGAAAAGGCCTCCAACATGTTGTCGGTTCACCTCTGCAGTTGCACAATTGTCCATCCATCCATCTATCCATCCGTCCTTAGCAAACCTTCAGTTTCTATTTTTAAAATCTGGTAGAAAGGACTTTAAACTCCATTAATAATGTTGTTGTAACAGTGAGGAATTCTGACTTAAAAAAAACATCTAGGAAGCCTGTTAATACAGGTGTAAATGAAGTGTTCCTGGCTCCCAATAAATATTCATTTTGTCCCCAGGTTCCTGCACACCACTTTTGAATTTGAACTTTATCTAAATGAAGCTGAAACATAAATGAAGGAGTTACTTTTAACGCAATTGCTGTCAGGTTAACAGACTAAAACCTGAAAGATTTTACAGGAACACATTGAAGGAAGTGTCTGAGCTGTGTTTGTGCCACAGATGACGCTTGATAATCGGATTGGACTTCACAGTTGTTATCAGCAACCGTTTTGACAGCTTACGAAATGTATGGGTTAAAAATAAAAGTCCAAAACAGAAAGCAATTTACAGAACACATATTTGTGGGAACAATACAGAAAGACGTGTTATCTAGTTCATTCTATATTTGTTAGGGGAACGCGTAGTTTAATACGTTTTAAGTATGAGGGTTAAAAAGTAGTTCTTTGCTAGTTTTTTTTGTTTGTCTTCTTTAAAAAGAAAGTAAAAAATTGCACGAATTAAAATGCAAATTTGTGCAAAAAAAAACTTGTGCTTATCTTAAGGCGCAAATCCTTTCATATCTATCTAACTACCATAAAGAGTATGTTTGCATGCAGATGGAAACAGAATATTTCTGTTTGGGTTTGGGGATGTTACAGCCATTCAGCAGATGCTACCTGCCAGGCACCTCTTTTACGTGGCCTTCAATACTTCCACAACACAGACGCCCTGGGACACGAGCATTTTGATACGAACATCAAAGCAGCAGATCAGACTTCAGAAAGCGCCGTGCTCATAGATCCAATGGTTGACCCACAGGGCAGAAAGCATGTAAAATGACTGAGTTCCCCAAAACCTGTTGGTCTACACCAAGAGTCGGCCATGCACAACCGCCTCCTCAACGCCTCGATCGACACAAAAAAAACGACAAACATAGACAAAACATGAGAGCTGCATACACTGGAAAAACATGTGCTTACTTTCTATGGTATAGTGATTTCAAAAAAAATTTCAAAAGTAAATTAAAGGGATATTCTTAGTTACCTGAATTACCGCACTGTGGGACAGTAAAGGATATTTCTATTCTATTCCATGTTTTTGTCTCGTTTCAGACATGCAAAAAATTGCTGTTAGCACAAACTGGACCGAAATTAGACGGCATTTAAAAAAAAAAAAAAGAATTTCCAAGTTCAAGGCAAAGTTAAGAAGACAAAGAAAAATATTTAAAAAATGTTTATAAACTCAGCTTTTTTTATGTTGTACATCCAAAGAAGCCCAAATATAGAAGTTGATAACCCAGCAGAACAGGAAACAGAATAAACAAAAAACAGGAAATGACTAAACTCTTACTACTTCTAAAACTGAAATTAACATATATATATATACAGTAGTTCTGCTGGGTTCGATTTGTGTTTGATGTTGGATTTAAATACCCTTGTCTGCAAGCTGAATTCTCCCAGTAATTGTGTTTTATAAAACACACGCGAATCCATCATGTCCCGCTACAGTCTCAACCAAAAATGGTTCAGGCCAATCATGTTGCATTATTATGGTTTAAGGTGGGACATAGAGATGTGATCAAAACAAGAACTGCCAAGCCCACAGCTGAATCAAAATAAACATGGCATGGTATGCACACATAACTGCTGCTATCACATCTGTTTTGTCAGAATCCACTATTTCTTTTTTGAAAGAAGAACAGCAAGAAGTGCCTTGACCAGCGTAAACTTGCTATCGTTCCTCATGGCAGCTGCTGCTAACATTTTTATTTGATACCGTTGGCTAAAACCAACCTTTGGTAGGCGGGCACTTGGTGTCGCTTCGCCCAATCAGCTTGGAGAGTTCTGCTGAATGTCCCTCCTTTACCCAAACAGATTCAATGGGAACAGTCCCACACTGATAATGTGCAGAACAGAGAGCGCTGCACTATCAATCTGACTGGCTAGGTTAGGGTTTATAAACAACATCAAACCAAAAGTGTTTTTTTTTTTTTCTGAATATAATTATCATTAACACTGAAATATTGAAAATAACGTGCTCTTGTCCGATTAAACAATACGTGTGTGGTAAAAAATATATTGAAATGTCTTTTTATGACTTAAAAAAGTTTGTTCCCTAGTACAATTTCTGACCTCTTGAGGGAGCTTTTGTTAATATTAAGACTTCCAACTGAAAGTTTCAATTATTTTCAAAAATGACAGCTTTATTGTCTCTAAGGACGTCGATAGTTAGAAGACAGTATTTACGTGAAGTCAACCACTGCACTTAAAAACAAGGAAACATCCATTCTTTAAATGGCCATTTTCTGGAATAAATATTTTAAATAAATATTTTAAACCTTGAAGAATTATTTTCTAATTTTGAATAATCTAAAAAAAAAAAAAAGAAGCTTAGACTGGAATATAAAAGGTATAAAACTAACAGCGTGTAACACTGTTTATAATATCCTTAGCTTGAATTTGTCAAATTTATTGTTAGATATAATCAACCAAATTAAAGTTTTTGCTCAAAATTCCCAGTTTTTAATTTGGTTAACAAATTTGAAAGAGAAAGACAGAGACAAGGGGAGATTAAAAGGAAGGAAAAACCAGGCTGGTTTAGTTTCATCTTTGAATCTACATTCATCTAAGAAGCGAGGGAAAAAAAGTACTTTCACTATGACCTTTCTGGTTGTCTTTCATGTGGTATTTGGTGGCGATATTTGTGTATTAAATACATACTGGCACACAGGAAACACGTCACTGCAGGGGTTTTTATTTTCTCAACGTGCGTCGGCATTTCCCATTTTGAGCATACGCTCCAGTATTTTAAGATGAGCTGGTTAGCGAAAGCGCTGCTCGGCGGCCATAAAGGGAAAGGTTTCACAATGATTGAGCGATAGACATTTGCTCAGTCATCTCAACATGGCACATAACTTCCGGCCAGGATGGCAGTCGACCAGATATCTGCCCGCCGCTTCCTCCCCTCCCTATATTAGCAGGCGGGAGACTCTTGTTAAAGGTCACTTTGGTTGTTGTTGGGTTTTTTTTCCTTCATCTTGATGATTGGATAAAAGTTTCACCCCCAACCACAGTCTGCAGATAAATCAGGTCAGATAAACACAGTTATTGAAGTTTGACATTTTGCACTCCTGGTCGGAGAATAAATGCAAACACTGTCGCCCCTCTCTCCACATCAAGTCCTTGTGTCCTCTTAACAATGCTCTTATCAAACCGCGACATTTTTTTTCTCTCTTCTGCTAACTTTTTCCCACAAGACAGACAAATATGGCTGTGGCCTCAGCTAACTGTACTATCTATTGTTTGAGCAGACCAAACTCTGGAGGAAATGCGCCTCAAAGAGGATTTATGTCTTGTGTGGTCGCCTCGTTTCCTGCCGACTCGATGTGTCAATACTTTTTGTTGCCGGCGATTACCCGAGTGTCACAAACAAGTTGTTAATTGTGGAACGTTCTGGTGGAAATAAACAAACACACCATTAATTAGCTTTCTTCAGGACCGATCATTAGAGGTCCCTTTTCTGCTGGGTAACACTGTCGCCGCAGTCTAGAGGAGAAAGTTGCCTGCAAGTCTGTCTCCGTCGACTCATTAAGAAAGTGATAACTCATCTCCAAATGCCATTGCACTGGTTGGATTTGATTTTCTGCAGCCTGTCATATCCATGGCCCAGAGCCAGTTGTAGCAGAGCTCAGTGCTTTCTCCTGCGTTCAAAGCCTTTCTCACGGCATCAGGTCTGAGCTGCAGTGTCAGATGAATCCGGGGCCTGTAAATGGAACAGATGCAGATGTCATTTTCTATTGCAGGCAGGATAAGGCTCTGCAGCAGGAAGCTGATGCCTAAAGGAAATTACGTGAATTATGAATCAGGATTTAAAAAGGTAGTTTTAAGTGAAGACCTCTCTCTGGCTGACTAAAACTAGGGTATGACCTGGATGTTGTTCTCACGGTATGATAACTTTGAGTAGAAATACTGTATCAAGGTATTTACAACTGTGATCTTGATATTTTAACTTTTTAGCCTGGTAAACATACTATTAGTTTTCAAGTGCTTATTGCAGGCTGCGTAGCGACGCAGTTGGTACGATTGTTACCTGGCAGCAGTGAAGTCCTGGGTTCAAATCCCAGCCCTGGGTCTTTCTGCATGGAGTTTGCATTTTCTACCTGTGCATGCATGGGTTCTCTCCACATACTCCAGCTTCCTCCCAAAGTACAAAAACATGACTGTTAGGTTAATCGGTCTCTTTATATTGCCCTTAGGTGTGAGAGTGTTCATATTCGCATCCCGCCTCTTGCCCAATAACCGCTGAAGACAGACACCAGTGACCCTGCACAGAGAAGCTTGTATAGACAATGGATGGATGAAGTACTTATTTCACAGGATATCAAACCTTTTTTGTGTTTTTGTATGGAATTTAATAAACTGATGTTTCTTCCATCTCTCCTTTGTCTATTCATCCCCAGTACTTACTGGGTTAGAGGAAGGATACACACTGGACAGAGCGCCAGTCCGACACAGTGCAACGCAGAGACACACGGGACAAACATCCAGGCACAGCCACGATTTAGAGACTAGTAAACCAAACAGTCATGTTTTTGGACTGTGGGAGGAAGGCGGAGTAACCGGAGCAAATACATGCATGCACAGAAGGAGAACATGCAAACTCAATGCAGAAGGATCACAGTCCAGGATTCAAACCCAGGACCTGTTTAGACTTAGACAGACCTTTCCTTGATGCAAGTCAACTGTGCTACCCCCTTGCAGCCCACAGACTCATATTATCAGTCAAGCAGTCAACTGTCACATTAATATCGGTAATGAGTGGCGCTTGTTTAGTTTCCACATTATGACTGTTTGTCATAATGTCTTTTCTATGAGTGAATACAGTCTTCTTAGAAACAGCTGACCTGCAGTGTGCAGCAATATGTGGGGGAAGGAAAGGGTAGCGGTCTGCTACTGCTTTGAAAACACTCTCAAAGTTTTTTATGGCATTTAATTAAAATGACTTTAAACTGTAGAATGATACGAGGGACGATTTTGTATTGATTTTGAAACCTTAACATTATAAAGAAAACTTCACTTTGATCCTGGTGTTATTTGATATACATTATAAACTCTGATAACAGATTAACAGAGGCAGAAATCGGGATAATAAAACTTATGCTGTTGTTGCTTTTTAATAAACTGTGTTTTTTTCATTTAATGACTTGATGTTTTGCAAATTAAGCATATTTTTAGTTGTCTTATTTTACAGTTTAATTGTGTATCCTCTAATTGCAACTACAGTAATAACTATACAAGCAACAGAAAAACGATAAACAGACAAATTAATTCATTACCTGCAATAGAGATGATCCAATCAGAGTTTTTCTGGTCAGTTTACAACTTCAGTTTTTGCAGTTCTGACTTACCAATACTGATATCTCTATGCAAACTATCATTTCATCTAATATATTTTTATTTTATAATATAAAAAGATCCAAGAAACACATTCAATATATATATTCAATGTATATTTTTTAGTCTTTGTCCTAAAAGTGGTCACAAATTATATGACAAACTGAGGTGATGTCACACTGTTTGTGCAGTATACAGAGAGCGGCTGCACAAAACATGCAAAAATATTAGAGTTGACAATCTAAACAAGCATCTTATGTTAACTAGCATAGTTACTGTAGCTAGCATTGCTGAAACAAGTCTTGACTGATATTATGAGTTTGTGGGTTATAGATCCCAACCTTAACACCAGGAGTTTTCCAGGAGGTTTGCAATATTTCTGAATCTTGTATGCTCCACAAAGAGAGGTTAAACGTTCAAAAAGGATAAAATAGAGCTACTTGGCTGTATTCTGGTCAGTCTTACTGTTATCTGCTGAAAGTTTTACACTCTCATAGCCTGAATGAGCATGAGACAACATGGCTTCTCCTTGCTTCCTCTGAATTTATTATTAAAACCCTAACTAATACTGAAAATAGCTAACTGAGTCTTCT
The DNA here is from genome assembly GCF_011125445.2 of Fundulus heteroclitus. Classification (NCBI taxonomy): domain Eukaryota; kingdom Metazoa; phylum Chordata; class Actinopteri; order Cyprinodontiformes; family Fundulidae; genus Fundulus; species Fundulus heteroclitus. The sequence continues at coordinate 11,455,445 of NC_046371.1, read as the reverse complement.
TTACTGAGTAACAGCTTTCATGCTGAATAGTGTTGTAAGGGGAACCTGCTGTTCTTATGCATGGTGAGATCAAGTTGAAAATTGTCTCCTGCAGTTCACCTGCCGATTTCTTGGTGCGTAACTTTCCTAAATGGCTCTTTTAATCACCCGCTAAGGCAATTAATCGGTTTATGGAGCTGTTGCCGGTACTATTTGTTGGGAAATAATGGTGACGTTTTATTATTTTTGAAAAAAATGGATGCAAAGTGGTTCCAGCCGTTGTCAGAGGGTGTTTCAAAGTAGTCCAAAAAAGGTTTGTTGACTTGAAAAACTTTCCTAGCGTTTTTTATTTGACGCCTTCCTCAAAAGCTGAACAAAAAGCACATTACGTCACACTTTATTCCCCTTTCAAGATGCGTCTTAACCCTGCACATTAAGTTTCAGGATCGGGATAGGAGAATAAAAAAACAGGAATCATATGCAAACATCTAATTTCAGTAAAGACTGCTTTGTAATACGGAGAATCACACAAAACATCTCTGGTTGTTAGTTACCAGCCCTGGTCACTGATTCATCATGGCCACGGCCCAGATGTTCCAGCAGTGTTTGGCAGTGGCGGACGATGGTGTGTGTACTTGCATGGGCGGATCTTTGCATAGATGCACTCATGCATGGATAAGAGCAGTTGTGTGTGTGTGTGTGTTTGTAATTGGGAGTAGTGGGCGGGCTTGTTGAGGCGGGGGAAGAAGAGTGGGGGTGTTTGGTCCTTTTTTTAAACATAGCTCCATTGTTATGGCTGCTAGCGCTTTGATGTTAACCAAACCTCCAACTTAGAGGCTCTCATTTTCGGCTCCTGACTCTGGAAAAGGCAATGACTTCCAGATTGGGGGACCTAGTCACCGCCGAGGACGGGTTGCTCGGGCGGGATGGGCTGTGGGAGGTCCTGAGGGGCAGAGCGGGTCAGACTGATGGGGACAGTAACTATGGATGCATTAAATAGCAATGTTAGCAATTTAACATCTTATGTAAAAAAAAAGCAACTTTTAGGCTATGGTGACAAATACATTTCTGAAACTATTAAGGAGAAAGGCATTAGTTCAATATTAAGTTCAAAGAAAATTAATTTCTTTGGGTTTTCTCTTTAAAGAAAACAAGGCAAGATTTTATTTTCCGGAAATTAATTTTCATACTTTCTTTCTCAGCAAAGACAAAAATCTTTACAAAAATCAATCAGTCATAAACTGTTCTTAGTCATAAAGGACGGTTTCAGGATTATTCCGCTCAGAGTCAGACCAGACAGTTCCAGTTCTTCACGCAGCTGCATGCTTTCACTTTAAACGCATCAATGTCCCTGATGGGAGCTTGTTTACAGGCTTATCAAATATAAGTGGCATCTAGAACAGGACTTTCCAGGAGATCACACAAAACACATGCTGTCATATCTCTAATAAGCAGTTTGCACCTCATTTCCAGCTTCTGCTTAATAATTTTCTTGCTCTTTCTTTGCTTCTTATGTCTGGTTCAGTCTTTTTGCACTTAGTCTCTCATTGCAGGTGTGGGGGAATTTTACCACACATGATCTATAAACGTCTTTTTTTCCACTCCTGTTCACCCATAAACTCATAACCATCTGTACACAAAGAGAGAAAAAAGTTTTTTTTTTAAAGGGTATGTATTTATTTGAATTTTTATTTAAAAAATTATATTTGGAAAAATGTATAAATGCAAATATTGAAAATATTTTAAAAATACAAACAGTAATACAGTATAAATATATATTTAATTACCTTTATTTGTAAATACATTGGTTGCGCTACAAAAACTTGATAAAAATTGTCTCTGCACAAAAACAAAAAAACAGGCTAAACTCTTTAGCCGACAAGGCTAACACGAAAGTGAGAAACTTTCCAATTAAGGCAGGATAAAAAAATAATTACTGACGGATGCTCTATGCTAGCTGCGCTAACGCTACAAGTGACACAGATATGTGAGAGCAATGTAAAAAAAAAAAAAAAAAAAGTCATGAAAGATTCTGTGTTTGCAAAAGTGAAGTCGTAAACCCCCGGACGACATAAGCTAACGCTATATTTTTAAATATTAGCCTAGTTGAGTGGATGTGTAGAACACATCATTGTTTGGCCGTGCCATAATTTTCTTCTGTTGAATAAAAACAGAACTGTTTGTGGACCAATGGAGAAACAAACAAGAGTCAGCACACAGCCTCAGTTATTACAGCTAAAAACAGATCAGGCGTGAAATCTGGATGTAGTGATGGACCCAGGCTTGAACCTTCAGACACACATAAAGACAATTACAAAGTTGCCATTCTAGTCTAAGAATATTTCCAGGATTAAAGAACTAATCTACCAACAGGATCTTGAAAAACAAAGTATTATGCATTCATCTTTAGACGAATTGATTACTGCAACGGTGTCTTCATGGGTCTGCCTAAAGCCTCGCTCAGACAGCTGCAGCTGATCCAGAACGCTTATGTCCGCGTCCTCACTAAGTCTAAGAAAGTAGAGCATATCACCCCAGTTCTAAAATCCTTACATTGGCTTCATGGATCTCAGAGAAGAGACTTTGAAATACTTATTTCAGTTTTTAAAGAACCAAATATGGAGAAACAGCATTTAGTTTTCATTTAGGTTTATGCTCCACTAATCTGGAGCAAAAATGCTGAAACCCTGAATTTAAGGTTAAAACTCCATTTGTTTAGAGTTGCCTTTGACTGCTCTATTTAAACTGAAGCATCATTAATTTCAGTCTGCAGTCCAACGTTTCCACATGTAAAGCACTTTGAATTGTCAGCTAAATGACAGTGTTCGGTTGCTCAGGGCTCCCCTGCTGAGATGTGCTGCCAGGTGTAAACCGACCAAAGCCCGGTTCTAATCATGCAACCCTCTGTTCTACTGCAGGCAAATGTTCATCAGCTGATGGCTCAGTTGGCTACTAAAATAGTGAAGCAGCAAAACAAACCAGTGGACCTGCCTCCCATTGTTCCTCCATTTATTTGTAAAGTCATTGGTGGCTAATGTGGCTAATGATAACACAGGTCATGGAGGAGCCAGGCATGAACAGAAAGAAAGTAGCTGACCATTTGCATGGACCAGATTCTTGTTTACACTGTAACAATATGTTTTGTGTGCACCAAATCACATTTGTTTTGAAACGCAATCTAAATATAGAATGATCCTTTATTTGCCCTTCAGTAATAACATTTATTCTTATCAATATCAAATTGTTAAACAAATGGAAGCATACAGTGGCACACTATAAATAGTTATAATTAAATAAAATAACTACACGACTGAATCAAAGGCATATACTTTCATTAAGGATATTAAAACTTATGCTAAGTGTTATCCTGTCTATTGTTTTGCCAAACAGGCGCGTTACACTTTTTAAAAGAAAAAGATTCTAGAGGACGACTGAATTGTCCCGTTAATTGGTTTTGCCCTAATTAAGGAAGTTAGAATGTTGTCATATTGTTAATAATCATATATTTTGCTCTTAACTAGAGAAAAAAAAACCTGTGTCTTCAAAAAATTTATCAACAATTGTTTTAAATATCAAGTATTTTTCTTAGTATTGGTAGTGACTTTGAAATTCTTGTTTAAGAGACGACATTGCCACTGAAAGCAAAGGTGAATCAGCCACTAATCTCCACCACTTGTTTGCATTTCTGGTAATTTCTGCTTCACCACTACAAGCATGACTGGAACAAGCTGTAAATTTGTGTTTTTAATGTCAGAAGTGACGTAAAATATAAGATTAAAGATGTCAGACTCAAAAGCACTCCGAGGCAAGAGAGAGGAAGCTTTTAATTTCCTCTTCAAATACTGAAAGAGACTGATCTACTAAGAGTGCCATTTGAAAACTAAAGAATACATTAAAGGCGTTTTATCAGCATAAGGTCCGCTAAATTAAAGTGTGTGTGCACGCTCAGAAACGAGCGACTGCATTATTTTGCTTTGCATGTATAAAAAAAGCATATGCACGTGTGTGTGTGTGGACTAGGGTCAAGGTGGTGGGCTGTCATTACAAACAAGTGATGTCTGAGATCCCATTAACTCTTGTATTCAGCCGCAGATTTCTGTTCAAATAGAGTGAAGATAAAAGGCAGAAACAATATCCTGATGAATCAAAGGCCTTTCAAGTTAAATGAGACTACAGAGACACGGAGAGCCACATTTATGATTTCCTGACACACTTTAAAAGGTGTTGATATCTAATTGTAATTTTTAAAGTAATCGCTTCTTTGAAGTAATTACATCTTTGATGTAATCAACAAATAGGAGCCTTTTCAATCAGGCCCGATGCTGCTGTCGGCGTCTGATCGGGATGTTCTTTGTCAATATGGTTGCTTGATGTTGGCAGAAATGAGGCAATGTCGTCCAGATTGTCCCACTAGCTCTACCAGGGCATTAGAGACTAACACATTAAAGATGAAATTAATAAAGATTACCACGACCTGCTGCGTTTAAAGCTGCACAAACAGTACCCAAGAGGTAAAAGCAGAGTGGTGAATATGAAGGAATGTAGAGAGTGGTGCTGTTTTTTTTTTGTTTTTTTTTACAGTGCAAGCAGAGTGTGAACAAAGTGGATGATGTATATTCTGATCGTGTTCAAACACTTCTGTCAGAACACGTTGTGGCCTTAAGTCGTAAACAGCTGCAAGCCTAGCTTATTTGTTTACTTCCGTTCGTACAAGCAGTGATGCAAATTGTTTTACAGAAAAAGTAAAGGGAGAAACGTAATGAAAATGATATGAGGAGCAAGAAAATCCATTTTAAAAACCCGTAAGTTTAAGCATTTCCTCCCACAGTCCAAAAAACATGACTGTTAGGTTAATTGGCCTCTCTAATTTCTCCTTAGGTGTGAGTGTGTGCGTGAATGTTTGTTTGTCCTGTTTGTCTCTGTGTTGCCCCTGCGATAGACTGGCCTCTCGACCATTGACAGCTGGAGATTGGCACCAGCACCCCTCGCGACCCCACAAGGCATAGACGTGTTAGAAAAATGGATGGATGGAAGTGTCACATAAAACACAATGTAAATTTCACATTTAAAACAAATAGCTAAGACATGAGAAACATAAACTGATAAAGTAGGATTTCTTAACTATAGGTAAGCTGCAGTAAACGGTAATGTTTTCCGTCGTGTTTTAATGGAACCAAAGGTTTCTGGGCATCTCTTGTTTTCATGCAGATTATTCCAGAATTTAGCAGCGTAGAAACTCAATGCTGCCTCTTCTCGTTTTAGCTCCTGCAGTGGGAATACACAGTGAGGAGGTATCAGGTGTTCTGAGGGGTCTACAAGTTTTTAATCTCCTGTTTGGACAAGATACCTCCTATTCTGGCAATCTTTTAAGACGTTAGTGGGTTGATTAAGCAAAACATTGACAAAAACATTTAATTCAGTGCTGTTTTCCAATGACTCATTTAGAGGTCCAGAAACAATGATTACTTTTGTCTTTTCTTCATTTAACTGGAGGAAATTTTGATTCCCTCATCTGAGTAATATAATGAACATACTGACTCAGTCGCCGTAATTTACTCAGATCATGTTATGACAGAAATATAAAGTTGCCGGTCATCAACATAGATGTCCTGAGAGTCTTGCAATACTACATAGTCTGAGCTGGGTGGATCATATATGCGTTGAATTAAAGTGTTGCAAGAAGGGAGCCTTGAGGAACCTCACATACAATCTTTTTTTCCGCAGATTCATAACTGACGGATATCACATGATAGCCCTGGTCTGCCAAATAAGATCTGAACCATGTTTAGTTTACAACCAGACAATCAGGCCTACTTTTCAATTCTATGAGTCAATATGATATGATTATTTGAGTAGCGCCAACATAGAAGTTAATGTAATTTACTGTGAAACGATTCACCAATGCCGTCTTAGTGTTTTACTTTAAGGACCGTAAAGCATTGAAGAGAGGAATGAATTAGTTAAAAACTGCCTTTTCAAAGATAATTGCCGAGACGTTTAGGGTTGTATGTGGGCCAGGAATTACTCATTATTGAGAAATGAGTCCTCTCTGCCTTGCATGTTGTTTCTCTGTTAAATAAGTGAAGTTTCAGTCATCCACTGTTAAAAACCCCTTTATTTCCTATTGATTTGTAACATGAATATTTGCCCTGGTGATTTATGTTAGCCTTCAAGGGTGGGTAATTCATCTGCTGTAAATTAAAGGGTTGGCAAACTAGTCCCTCATCTCTTCATGTGTGTGTGCGCGTGTGTCTGTGTGCCTGAAGATAGGTGTAAATTTTCACTCTTATCCTCTAAGAAACTGCAGGTTTATGATTCATAAGGTCTGGAAGTGTTATTCAGCGTTTTGTGTGTGTTTGTGTGTGTGTGTGTCCCACGTGCATGTCAGCACTCGTCTATTGTAGCAAAAGTAATTATGTGTAAGTTATGTGTGCAGTGGGGGGTTGAAAAAGGGGAATTTTTTTCTTAAACACAGAGGGGTTGATAATTATGGGTTAAATGAGTGAGCTCAGTCAGCCTCTGAATGTGTGTGTTTAAAAAAAAAAAAAAGGAAGGCGCAGCGAAAGCCACTTCAAGGCGGACTAATTACCCCAAGGAAGAGAGGAAACATAAATGGACGATTTTGTGGCTATAACGTTACAGCAAAACGGCTTCAGCGACCTCAGCACGTGAAGTGGAGCCACAGCAGATGTGTGTGTGCACGCGTTTGCATCCTTCTTTCAGCATATGCTAAGAAGCTGAAAACGTGTGCAAGAAATTCATGCTCTTTCATATTCTGTGGTTGTGTCTCTGCATGCTAATGTTGGTGCAGAGGTATTTAATTTCTAAATCGTCAGGCTTCAGAGTTCACGTAAAATGTGAGCGTTCTTTTGAATCTTTGTCAGCTCCTGTTTGTGGCCTCCCTCCCTTTAGCATTATTTGGTTTGATTGAGGTTTTTGATACTAATGTCATGTAACATTTACCGTCATACCATCTGCTGATGCAAACTGAGCAGTTTTTGGGATTTTCCCTGCAAAATGTCAGTAATTCTGCAAAGAACAGCTACAAATGTCATTATTTTTTCTTATCTGGACAGAATGTTGTAATTAAATGTATGTCAAAGTGAATTTATTGTTTTGATATGATTATTGAGATAAAGGCTGTTGATAAAATTAGGCTAGACTAAGAAATACAGACTACTTCAGAGGTTAAAAATAGCTTGGAAAACAATGAAATTAGCAACATTTTACTCAGAATTCTGCACTTAAATGTAAGCTTATTTTTTTTTCTGAAAGCAATCTATTGATTATTGGCTTTTTGGTTTATTTTGAGTTCAGTTTAATAATCACCAATCACAAGTGATTTTAGATTAAGGTAATTTAGATGACAAACATTTTATAGGAATTATATAGAAAACAACCTTCAGCTCAAACCGATCCAGTTCCTTTAATGTCAATTTAGTCCTATTGCCAGATCTTTATAACACAGCAAACGATGAGATTTTTCTTTGGGAGAGAAAACAAAAGAGTACACAACATTGATGGTTTTGTGTAAGAAAGAATGACTAAGCGCAGAAGCATTGGGCCAGGAGTACTTTGTGTTGAAATAAAATCAAAAAGAGTCGATAAAATTAATGCCAGCTATAAATACTTCAACTGGTTTCTCCAGGAAGGAGACAAAGGTAAAAACACAAAGGCTGGTTTAGCAGTACTTTCTATGAAAGGGAAATATAGCAGGTAAATCTATAATTGTTGGCAAAAATAGTTCTAGTAATGTTTTTTTTTTTTTTTCAGGAAAAAACAAAACAAAAACGAGCTAAACACACATGCACTGGACCAGAAGTCCTTTCAATGGTACAGAAAAATATGGAGTACAAACCGTTAATGGCAGAAATATCAGCGTTGGTGGCTGCGTTTAGGATAAAGATCCAGCTAAACCTAAGCACTGAACTAGGAGTACCTTCTACGGTAATAAAAACAAGGCGTACGCAAAGTTAATGACGTTCTCCTTGAACTCAACACAGCCACAAACAGACGGACTGAGCAAGGCTTACCTTCCATGGAACATATGGCCGCTTTATGTGCCACTGTCGCACAAGTTACAAGAAAATCAAATGATTTTCGAAGAATACCTCCTTTACCTTCTTGTGACATTTAACTCTCACCGGTTTCAGACCAATACCCATCGTCAGTGTCACATCCACTATTTGGAGTAAAAGTTGACTAACACAGATGCGCTGTGTCAAGTGTTTTATGTTTTTACAGCTAATTAATTACAGTGATTTGTGATGAAGCAGCACTGCAGAATAATCAAACGCGAATGGTATTGACATAACTATGACCCCTATCCTACTTTTTATGATTGATGTCATAATCTCACATTAAGCTTTTTACTTTGCAGAATAAAAATGCATGTGTCCCTGTGTTGCATTTGTTTTTGTTTTTTTTATAATGAACCAGCTCTTTTGCCTGAATTGTTGCATCTTCTCAAACATCTAAGGCTGCTTTTTCATCTCTTCAGATTATTAAGAATGCAGCCCACCTTATCAAATCTTCTGCCCCACCACCACCACCACCACCTTCCCTCACTACCTGCTGCTCCATCTCCCACACTCCTTTTGCCCGGCTCAAGAGGCAGCACGTTTTGTTTTCACGTGTCTCGACATTAAAAGCGGTTTAGCGGTTTGATCTTGGCTCTCCAACCGCTCGTCGTGTGGCATACGCATGAGGGTCCATCTCTGTGTTTGTGTGTTTGGTCAGAGTAAGACTTTAAGATGCTGATGGATAGTGTGTGTGGGTGTGTGTGTGTGCGTGCGTGTTAATGTGGAGTGCAGCGTGTGGAAGCTCTGCCTTAAAGTGATAAGGTATTCACTTTGTAACTCAGCAGGAGACCCAGCAGGTTGCACCAAGATCTTCCTCTCTGTAGTGCTGCTTAATGCAAATGGACCTACATGCACACACATCCCTCCATCTCCGATTATAGAACACGTTTTCAGAAAAATGTTCATGTACATACAAATCTTCGTCTTTCCTAAGCGTTCAGGAGCTAAACCCAGCTCCTGGACTCGTTTGTACATGCTTGAAGCATCCATTCATAATCGCCACGTGATTAAAAAAAAAAAAACGTAGTTGCACTCGCACAGAAACATGCATGTTTATAGTTGCACAGAAACAATGACCCTCACTTACAAATATACTCACACCGCAAAGTCCAAACTGTGTCTAAGCCTGCACGGCCTGGCTGCCTCCAACTCTGCAAACCGCTGCGACATATCGGATGTCGGCCACCATGCCGAGAGCATTAGCAATAACCGGATTTCACATAACTTATTGAGAGCCATTTGTAAACAGAAACATGAAAGCAAACTAGCTCGCACGCAGTCTCACTTGATCATCAAAGGCTTATCGATCGAACGATCCTCCTCCTCCTTTTTCTCCTCCTCTTCCAGTCTCCCGTGAAAACAAGCAGGAGCAAACTACAGCCCATCGTTTTTATTCCAAAACATGTTTAAAGTATCCAGTTTTTCCCCTTTCCTTTAGTCTTATATATATGTGTTCAGTATGTGTGTGTATTTGCGTTGTGGTAGACTTCTGTATCTTCTGGCAAATGCTGCTGTGTGTTTAAATAGTAAAGATGCAAAATTGCTGAAATTTCTGTTTTTAGTTGGCCTGTGTTGTTTTCTAGTTGCTAAAACCGAGATTTTCTGGTCCTTTTCTTGCCTTTGCTTGCATGAATTAAAAAAATGTTCGGGGAAATTGCAAAAATAAAACACCATGATTGTGATGTTCTGTTAATCTTTTTCTACTGAAATGATGTTACTAATTACAAATAACTAATGATCTTTTATTTAAAGCTGATTTCATTCTTTTTCTTTCACTCATAGCTTCAGAACTCACAGTTAAGCTGTTCATTAAACAAAAAAGTAACAATTGACACACTGTTTTTATGTTTCCCTGCATGCAATGCATGATTGCAGTATGTATGGTAAAATATACAACAAATGCAGAATAATCCATAACTTTCAAATTATGAATCAATCACCTAAACGCTTTGGGGATCAAAGTTGTTATCACCAGCCTAATGAATTCACTAAAACAAAACTAAACGTATTTTGTGTTGTCGTGTCTCCCCAACAGTCCAACAAAGTGTCGGTGGTACAGCAATCCCACGGGATGCACGCGCTGACGTCCCTGCTGCCCTACAGCAACGACCACTTCAGCCCGAGTCCTCCGCACCTGCCCACAGACATGAGCCAGAAGACAGGTGGGAACACACCGACACACATCCGAGTCTGTGCAACTGTGTAAAACTGACCTGAATCTCTTTAAAAAAAAAATATCTCACCTGGGTTTGGTGGATGTTATCAAAGTGCTTCAATGCAAATGCTGTAAAACAAATGCGTGGCGGGGTGTAAAAGTTTCTTATTCAAACAAGGATATGGAGAATAGGAACTGCCAAAGACTATAATATGGGAGACGACTGAATCAAAACGCTGGTAATATTCAACCAGTGAGAAAGGTTCAGATCTCTCCCACTACAAGGCTCCACCTTAGGTTTAGAGTGCCTCCAAGAAGTCCTACCTAGGGTTGTTTTCAGGGGTAGTTTTGACCCTGGTGATCTAACTTAGTCCTGGTTTCTTCACCTGCTTCAATACCGAGTTGTGGCTAAGTTGTCTGTCAGGGTGTAGCGACAACTCTGAGTCCTCTCCAGATTTTAGAAAAAAAATGTTATGTCCAATAAATTCATAGGCCAGAGTTAAGTGGCTTAACGCAGAAAAATAATGTTTTCTTTTTCTGAAAATTGTCAGTGAGTGACTGGACAAGATGGGTGAAAACGCAGGCAAGGTTAAAGGAGAACATTTAAGGTCTACCTGCAAGGATCACATGAAAGTTTGCCTCCATGTAGGACGATGTAGACAGATGAAGGACGACCAGAGAGCTCCATGGGAATGCAAACGAGCAGACTCAAAAAAAAACAAGCAGACTCAAGGCAAAGGTTGTTCCTACTGATAGCATGTCATGTATTCACACACACACACACACACACACACACACATACGCTGGGGCAGACATGCTATGGACAGCTGCTGAACTCTTCCACACACATTCTGTTTGTGTTGTTAAATAATTATTCATCACATCTGCAAAAAAAAAAAAAAAGATTCAGAATGGTCAAGTATTCAAGTCCTCTCTCATTTTACCAGATGTGGACACACACACACGCACACCAAAATGATGCAAGATAACAAATTGATTGTCTCCATATACCTCTCTCACATACACACACACACACTCACTCAGATGTGCATGCAGTGTGTAAAGTGGCAGCACCGGCTCTGTAAGCCTGTGGCGATCCCACAGCAGCTCTAAAGTGGTCCGCTCCTCTGAAGGGACTGCCAACCACACACACACACACACAGACTCACACACACAAAGATGGAAACAATTAGGGTGACAATCGCACAAACTCATCACAGCAGATCCCACAAGGTTCTACTTTGCAAACATCGCATACAAATACACAATGTACTCTGGAAGACACAAGAAAACACACCGTGACCTTTAAACACTACTGGAGTTTGCCTCACTGGAGCCAGAATCTAAAAAGTCGTTTTACTTCTGAACGTATTTGTGACAACTTCTATAAGCTTTTTTTTTATTTTAAATTAAAAGTCCTCCTGAAGATGGAGAGCATCCTGTGAGGATTAAACTTCCACAATTCAAACTGGGTCAGATCTTCATTTGCCCTCACTCATCCAAAGCTGAACACAGTCTAGCCTCTGTGACAAAAAGCAGGATAAATTCAGTCCTATGTACGTCTAAAAATTATTACATATAATAGAGCGTATCAGGGAGCAGGAAGTGTGGGCACAGAGGCAATGCGGGCACTGAGTCTGTTGGTACATTTCCAGCGAAATGAAACTAAAACATCACTTGTATAGTTGTCATTTATGTGATTTTATCCTGTGGTTTGTGTGTGAAGTGCAATAACCACACGGCTGATGGGAATTTCTGATAACGTTAACTACCACAGCCTCTTATGAGTGGCCTAAACACGCAATTGTTAAACCAATAGAAGAAATCGCATCGCCTGTTGATGGTACACTTTTATGGAAACGGAGGAAATCTTGTAGAGGATCCACAAAAGTATCTCAATCTTAAATATTGTGATAAGAATGTAAATCCCATATTTTTCATCAACATTATGTCCCCAGCATCTCTTTCACTAAAACCTGTCAGGTGCTGGCATTTCGGGCGGTGTCATCTGCAAACATAATCACAAACCATTTTGTCGTGCTGTACTCACAAGCTATAATTTTACCTTTGTTTGGATTTAATGTACTGGACTGACACAAAGTAGTGCATAAATGTGTAGTGGATGGAAAATATGCATGACTTCTCAAATAAAACCTCCATTTTAATTCTGCTCTTTCCACTCTGATGCCCCCAATGCAAACAATAACCTTCAGAGATCATCTAATCGGCGAATAAAGTCCACCTGTGTACAATTCAATCTCCAGATGTTCTGTGAAGGTTTGTTAGAGTAAATCAGTGAACGCATCAGAGAGAGAGAGGTGGAGAATATGAAAGCAGGGGTATGTTTTAAAACTGTATCCCAAGATTTGACCATCTCACAGATGCACTGTTCAGTCCATGAAAGAGAATCAGCAGGTTGTGCCTGACCACTTAAACCAAAAACCTGGACAAGGAGGGTCTTTTTTTTTTTTAGTGGTAACTCGGCTGAGATCAAGAACTCGGGTGAAATCCGAAAAATGTTTAGTCATACACTTTATAAATGAGTGACAAGAACAAAGTGATTGTTTTAAAGAAAGCCATTAGGAGTCCTGTTTGCCTTTGCTAGAAGCCAGGCAAGCATGTGGAAGAAGGTGCTTTCGTCAGATGAAACCAGAGTGTAACCTTTTGTCCTACATGCAAAGCACTTCACCTTGAAGACGTCATCCCCATTATGAAACACGGGCAATTCTGGAAGACAACTTGTTAGAGGTTGGAAACGTCTTGAGACTGTGGCAGAAGTTCAGCTTCCTGCAGGACAATGACCCTAATTATACAGCCAGAGCTACAAAAGACCGGTTTAGATCAAAGCATTCACGTGTTAGAATGGTCCAGTCAGGGTCGACGCCTAAATCCAAATAATAATTTGATGCAACACTTGAAGATTGAAGATCCCAGACACTCTTCGTCCAATCTGAGCTATTTTGCATCGACAAATGGTAAAAATCTCAGTCCCTAGGTGTGGAAAGCTGGTAGAGGCACACCCCAAAACACATATAGCTGTAATTACAGCAGAACAATGTTCTGCAAAGTATTGATTTGGTGTGGCCAAATGCACATACCAGCCACACTTTTCAGATAGTTATTTGTTTAAAAAAAAAATTCAACAGTGAATCCTTTTACAACCGTTTCGCAGCTATCCTCTACTTTTTACACAAAATCCAAAATCAGCTTTAGGGTTTGTGTTTATGACAAAATGTGAAAAAGCTCAGAGGATATAAATAACTTTGTAAAAGTAATAGCTCTCTAACACACTAATGACGACATCCCCAGGACCATCTTTCATGCAGAGACGATAAGATGAAGTGAGAAGAAAACCGGTATTGTGCTGCTGTGATCAGCCATTAAACAGAGAGACCTGCGGTAATCTTCCGCCTGCTCCGTCTGGAAATCCCCCTTTTCATACAAACACATGCTCCTTGTCTGGTCTAGACTCTGTGCGCGTATATCCATAAGTGACGGTGGATCCGTGAGTCAGCTCTTAATGACAGACCGCGCCACCTGCTTCCACCTCACACATCCACAAACACCCTGCGAACACCTGGCGGCTCCTGCTGCTGCATCCAGCCTTTCTCAGAGCGTTTTCACGCACGGGGAGGGGGAGTGGTCGCGCAAAATTCACGGCCACCTTACCTCATACCTGCCGTTTGTCAGCTGATCACTGGCATGGACTTCCTTACCAGTGAGGTCATTGCTTTTAACACACCTATCCGAGTTCAGCCTGGATTATACTTTTTGTTCAGCTGAGGAGTGGGGTGCTTAGGTGAGGAATTTCTTAGCTTGAAACAACTTCAGTCAGAGCTGTGGTCTGCTGCTTAAAGATGGTTAAGACGTTTAACTCGTCATAGAGTTTTGTATTAAACCCCTAAGGGTTCAATCATCAGTTGCTCTACCCCAGGGGTGTCAAACTAATTTCTATATGGGGCCACTTTGGCATCATGAAGTCATTAAAAGGGCCGCTTGCATGTGTAGAGACGATACTTTTCATTTCATAATTTCATTCCAGTTCACACAGTAGTATAAAAAATGCACAGTAACATAAAAGTAGCACCCTTAGGCCCAGTTTATACAGTTTATCTGCAAAAAAAAGTTGATATTGGGGTGAGTTACACTTACAGGAGGCACAGTTTTAGCCACTTTATACACTTTAAAAGGATATATGCCTTTTTTTTGGCTCTCAAGGGCCGGATAATTTACCTTGACGGGCCAGATTTGGCCCGCAGGCCTTGAGTTTGACACCTTTGCTCTACCCCTTGTCCATCATCACACATTTTCACTAATCAAAGCAAAAACGCAATCCTTGCCTCCTTACATATTGATATACTTCTATAGGTATATTTAGATGGGTTAAAAAGGCATCATGTAAACAAGCCAATCAGAATATTGTGATCAGATTAAGCTCAATCGGGATGACATTGTAATCCGAACGAGAGGGATGGTTTATGCCGATTGACACTCCAGGTTGGCATGCATGAACGCCGTTACCCTGAATGTGGCAAACTGACCTGAGGTGACGTGCGCTGGACATAATACTTTTTTATTTATACAATCTTTTAATTAGAAACATTTAAAGAGCTTAAAATTATTATTATTCATTCAGTAGTGTTTCAACTGCAATTAGAACCAGGTGTAAGTCCAGCATGGGGCCCTCAGAAGAGAAACTTGTACAATACTGAGGTTTTTTTTGCTCAACAAAGACGGTAATACTGTATTTTTCGGACTATAAGGCGGTTGATTGATGATTGATGGTGCGCCTTATAATCCGGTGCACCTTATGTATGATTAACGTTGTGTTTACTGACTGATTTTATGTGGAACAATGTGCTCAACAATCTGTTAAAATGTGTAACTATGACTTTGGTTAGCAACGAAGCCGCTCCGCTCAATGGATATTCGGAGCATTACGGTACACTGTGTCACTACCTGATCAATACAAGACTGCCTGATTGTAATGTCTAAACTAGAAGTGCATTCATGTGAGGCATCCTTCGCCCAGAGTACGTGCTAGCAACAATAAACCAAGTAATTTAATTCAATACAAAAGTTATGTTTATTTTGGCTTTATGTTAGACACAGGGCAGTGTCGTCCGTCTACTCGGTCCTCCCGGCAGAGACGGACAGCTCTCCCTCTCAGGAGAGAGCTGTGTTAAGGAAGAAAGACTACTGACGCGTTGCTCTAAGCATAGCAAAGCAGCATACGCACGTCTTACGCTTAGCTTTTCATTTTAATCAGTCAATAAACGTACGCTACAAGCATAATACGCATAATACAAACACTGCTTCATGTTTTATCAATGTTAAGTTCTCACTCTTCATCACATCACAAGGGCGGTGGCGAGTAAATGTTCCTGTCAAAGTATCTGAGAGTTGCCGGCAGATTTGTTTCTGGATTCTTCTGAAAGTTAACAGTTTTTTTTTTCTTCTTTGGTTTAACTTCCTTTAATGTTTTTAAGCTCCAGTTCTCACCTTATTCTCAGTGCACAGCTTACTTCCTGTGTTATTTCCATTACCGCCCACTGTCAGTTTTCAGCCCTGCCTTAAGATATGTCTCTATGTTGTGAAATGTTTACTAAACTCGCCCCACTTGTACACAATTTTCCCATTGACTTCCCCTTTTTTTTTATTAAATCACAGCGTGTTTATCAGCTATGTTAGAACATCTTAACTCCCTTAAAAAATCGCCTGTTACAGTTTCTAGTAATGTTCCTGGAATCACAACCTACCATTTGACCATAAATGTAAAAAAATAAGTATTTGCTGAAATGTAATTGGAACATCATAATGTTGCTTTTACTACAGTGTAGCCGCTGATATACTGTGTAAAACTATATCAATGAATGTAAAGTTGAAATATGACTCTATCATCTGTTCCAATTAATGATTTCATCACACATTTATAAAGAGATTCAGGATATTTTTCCATATGAAGGGTTATTTATCAAATAAATTACACCTAACCAGGATTGTATTAATACTGAGTTGTCCTGGTACTAGCTGTTTGGATGTCTGGAGGCTCCTCTATCGGATTCAGAACAGAATTGGTCATGAAAGGGGGGAAAAAAAACACTTAAAAAAAAGAGTCACTGAGGGATGCTAGGCCTGTCAAATGTGTGGAGGGAAAAGAACTTCACACAGAATTTCTAGACAAAGGTAAAAACACGTAAAATGAACAGAAATATCGATCGCAACCAAATCCGTCAAGTTAATCAGCTAAAAGCCATTTTTAGTGATTATGTTTAAGACAAGATTTAGCTCCCTTTGACAGCTTCCAGAGGAGTCTTCCTGAGCTGGGTCAGCCAATCAGAAGCAGGCTTTGCAAAAACATTGGACCTACACAGCCTATAAGAAAACTGGATTCGACTATTATTGCGAGAGTCATGCATGTAAACAAACTTTCATTGTAGATAAAAATGTCTCCCTGTTGGAGCTGCTTTGCATTCCAGGTCTTCCAAAAATATAATTATTCTATTGCAGAAAAAAAACAGGTTTAGATTTCAAAGGTGAATATATTTCATCTATCATTCATATACTTAAAAACAATGAATTGACGAAGAGACATTGTTGTGGGGGAAAGGTCAAGTCTAGGTGTTTTTGGTCACTACCACCGTTACAACAAAACAAGAGTTTCATATGAAACTCTCATCTCATCTCTGAGGCAAAAAAAGACTTAAAATCACAGACATGCTGTGGGAATGGCAAGAATGCAAGAATAACAGCCTCTTAGGTCAGATTGTTGACAATCCTTTAGTTTTTCTCTTGTACCCAGAGAAGTCAGATGAGCAATACACTATTTTGGAATAAACATGTAAATATTACTAAAACCAGGTAATAATATATTTACCTGGATGTGTATAATAAATACTTTTAATTATGTTTATATTTCTATTTTAAGTGCACCATTTTTAAACCATTAACTTATATTACATAAGCAAGAAATCATAATATGTGTAATTAGGCATATATTGTGAGCCAATTAAAGCTGCTGTTTTAGGTCCTAGGGACTTCATATTTTGCTTTTCATACATTGAAAACCTCACGTTGATCATCCAAGGTCGCGTTGAGTCTCCTGGCAGGTTGTTTTTGACACTATATGACCCAGCTGGTCATTTCAGACATTTTGCAGTCAAGCATAAACGCCGCAAGTGATTCAAAACGCAAACATCAACCTTGATCAAGCGCTACCACACTGCACCGATGTTTGGTTATGACTGTCGGCCGGACAATAAATTGGAAAATACAGAGTGAAAAAGCAGAAGTGAAACACGTCTGCACTTACTGTATAAGCTTGTATGTGTTATGGCACTTGTTAGCAAGAGTGTTAACAACCTTTGCAGACTGCAGGTGCAGTTTGGGGTATTTTCAGACCAACAAATTTCTGTAATTTGTTATGAAAACCCATGAAAGAACCACATGCATCAATGCAATTTGAAATCACACTTTTCAAATTAATACACAATCTGAGTTTGTAAATGTGAAGCAACACTAAGTGTTTAGTTGCTGAAAATAGTTTGTTGCTTTACGACATAACACATCCCACAAAAAGAGTTGATCCAATCTACCCATCTATTTATCTTAATGCAAGTTTCAAAGCGGTTATTTTCCTTGTTATAGGCGATTTTTTTCCAGACACAGTTTTTCCCTCCACTCAACTTTCCATTAATGTTTAGACACCACAGCCTCATTAGCAATGACTGTGAGTTAACCTTCTTCTTGCTGGTATCTATGACTGTGTACTGGACAGCTGTCAAATCAGCAGTTTTCCGTATGATTGTGTAGGAATAATGTAACCATAACAAAGAGCTTTTTGATTCAATGTTATTCTATCGTTGCAGTTATATAATATCAAAATGTGAGAAACTGTAGGTTTCATGAGCTGTAAGCAGTAATCATCAAAGTTATGTATTATATGAGTTTTACTTTTTAAACTTTACTACTAGAAATGTAATTAAATTTTAACTAAACAAAAAGAAACATTGCTACATCTTGCTTTGTTTGTTTTTTGTCTGCTTTGTGGTCTGTAAAGTTTTTTCTGCATTTGTAGCTTTTTAAACTTTTACACGGACATCAATCGCTCAAGACATTATTTGTTTTTATTTAAGAAATAGAAAATTTTGTAAACTTTTGAGAATGTTGGTGTTGATGTATTTGTCTTCTTTTTGTCCAATGAAAAAAAAAAAAAACATGAAATAAAAAAGCTGACACCATAAATGATAAGTAAATGTGAGTCATAAACATCAAGAAGACTACACATATAGTATAAAAGTAAGCTAAAGAACGGTGACTCAAACAGGATCCCAGTGGGGTTTACTTTTATGTTTCTATTTTCAAATTAATAGCTGGAGTGGGATTTAGTTCACTTAAAGACCAAAAAAAAAAAAAAAAAAAAAAATTGAGAAGCGAAACTGCCTATAAGAAATGAAAAGTACCTCTTGTAGCTTTACACTGTAAAACAGTTTTATTATTACTGTGAGTTTCGATCTTTGCTTTTAGTAAAAGTAACTTTTTCAACACTTGAGTAAGTCCCACCCTTACTGTAAGAAAGCACTACAGAGTTTATTCTGGTCTTGGGCTCTTTAATGTGCGCCACACAGGCTGATTGACGAGTCATTTAAAGGTGCAGAAGCTGCAGCGCTTTCACTCTCAGTGGTTATAACCACCGCAGCACATTATCTGCACAGGGATACTATTTTCAGCTCCTCTACTCTCATTTTAACAAGCACGCGTTCTGATAGCGAGCTGGTTTGACTCAAATGGTCCACCTTTGATCTCGCTCCCGAGACGCTGACACGGAGGCCGTGAGATAGTTGCAGTCGCTCGGCTGCTAGAGGGCCGCTTTATAAAAAAGGGGCATTCCAAAGAAAACTGCCCCACTACTGCTGCTAATTTCCCCCTTCAGGTTTCCCAACAGCAGTCGGTGCTGCTGGTGACAACGAGGGACAAAACGTGACTTACAGAAACCGGTGCGACGTCGCCATCGACGCGACGTGCTGCTGATAAGCCGGCGAAATAAAAGTCGCCTTTTGGGATTTCGGTTTTGATGTTTGCGAGCAACTCATTTTAGCGAAACTTGGTGATTTCGAGAGAGGATGTAAAGTTCATCACCTCAATATCACCAAATGGATTAGCGTTGGCTGTACTCAGTCATTGATATTATGGACGATTTCCACCTTATCTATTACGTTTATCTGATTTGATTAAGGATAAAGCATTACTTTTGTGTAAAATGTTATTTGCCCAAGAACAAATTCAGATTCAACAACAGTTTTGGCTCCTATACCCGTATTATTTTGTCAGCTTTCTCAACAGTTGACCTTAATGTGCTAAAGCTACCATTTAAATAAAGTGTGACGAATGAAGAACAAACATTTCCCGTCATACCAAACGCTTCGAGGTGTACTCGAGAGAAAGGTGTTGTGGCACAAAGATGATCACAGCCACCTCTGTCACAGATGTTTGGTCACTTAAAGCAGCATTTCAAGAAAGAAATGCAGCCAAAAGGACAGTTTTAATGTAGCAAATGTTATACAGCTTTCTGATGTACTGCTTTTGCCTGGTTACCTAATATTCACCGACTAGACATTGACCAGAGCTAAAACTTAAAAATAAAGAAAATCACAATATCACAATATTTGCATATGCATTTAAAGCCACATCATGTGGTTGGCTTTATCTAATGTGGAAAAACAACAATCATTTAAACTGCTACTAAAAGTATAAAAATAAATAGACAATTACAGTCATAATAATGGTATTTCTAACATTTTTACGGTTATTTTGAATTTTTAATAAACTTGAGCAAAAGCATAGAATAAGAAGTAGTTTTAAAGGGCAGATTTCACAGAATATCAGAGCTGGACAATATATCAACTCAAAATATTTGCAATATCTCCATGACAATTGAATGTTTGGGTGAAATATGTGGTGAATATTATATTTTAAGAGCTATGCATGCAAATTCTGCATGGAAATACTATTTTTGGCCATTTGGATAGACATTTGATGTCTATTGTAAGTAAGAAAAGTGTCAGGGAAATTTGGGTTAATCATGATTTTTGTTTCGATCACAATATTGAGAAATAGTGTGGCATTCACGTGTTCTCCTGAACCTTGCAGAATATTGTATGCCTTTTTCTGTTTCTGCTGCTTTTTAGTCTAACAAGCTTAAATGAGCTGGTTAATTAGTCAGATCTGTTTGTTTAACAGACAACCTGCCCCACTGACTGTCCTCGTTTTTTATCACAATAAATATGAACTATTTTGTTGCCCTCTTTCAGCCAGATGACCGATATCGTGCACCAATAAGTGGGAAATGGGAACTCTACACTTTCTTTCGTCTTTAAATAAAAGAACTTCAAACTGTAGGAACCCTTTGAAACCGTATCTTTTTAAAACCTTGTTAAGTTAAGTTTGAAACGGCACATTTTTCTGTAACATCCTCAGCTCCTGTTAAAGTTTTCAGCTTTATGATTTGAGGTTTAGCCCCTGGTTTTAGGTAAACAACCTGATCCTTCATGCAATTCCTCCAAGTGGTGAAGAAGCGCAGCAACCCGCAGCCTCTTAATCTTATGCATCTCTGTGCGTCCAAACCAATTATGGGCTGTAGGTCACTGAACACTTGTAGTTCTCTTGTACGACACTGTAGTTCATGTATCGGTCGATGCAAAGCAATCCTAAATGATGCAGCACTTTGCAAAGGAACCATGTAATCAAGAGTCCCTCTGTTTTGCTCTTGTTCACACGTCTCTCTGTTTGCTGTTTTGCAGCACCATTGTCAATCTTCACACGTCGCTTTGTTTCCAATAAGGAGTTCACTCTGAATAACAGATCTTAATGTATCATTGCCGCTTGAAGAGCTCATGCTGTGAAGGTATAAGAAAAAAAACTAAAGCTGCTTTTTTTTTGTCTAAATGCAGTAATTTTTAGTTTCTCTGAGACTAGATCACAGCTTAGATAAAACAAATATTTACCACCTTTAGCACAATTAATCCACTAACTATATGGAGAATTGCAAAACTAGTCTTTCCCCTTGATCTCTTTCAACATATTGCAACATTAGAACAACCGTTAATAATGTGATATACCATATGAAGCCTTAATATGAGTTAAGGAAAACTAATAGTGTGACACGTCACCCATAAACACAGTTTTTCAGCCGTCGAATATGACGGTGAAAACATCATGCTGTGGGAATTTGTTCTTCAGCGTAGTTGTGAGGTGGAAGGAAAAAGAAACGCAGTTTTAAAAAAAAAACTAATAAGAACCTGATAAGTGTGGCGTACACAGACTTAATGCTTAGTAGAAACACCGTTCACTTCATAGTTCCTAACAGCTGTGCACATCTGCAGGCTGACATTTTAATTTACATTCTTACTTGCAAAACATCTTGATGTTGATCAAATTGAATTGAAAACATTACCACAGATTCTCAGTTGGACTTTGACTAGGCCATATTAATGCATGAATACAATTTGATCAGATTCAAAACCATTCCCTGTTAGCTCTGTTTGTATCCTTCGGGTCATTGTAACATTCTTTATGGTTAAAATGTGACAAAATGTGTAAAAGTTCAAAGGGAAAGAATCCTTTTGCATTTGACATCACTTGCTTCTTGTCATTTTTTATTTCCTGAACACATAAAGCCCAGGTTTTTGGGTAAAGGGCAAAAAGACAAGTTTCTGTGTCCAGACCAACTTAATTAGCGGAGCAGTAAGTCTGTAATAGATGCATTTTCCTGGTGAGAAAGGTTTGATAACATCGAGGTGAGGCAGAGCAGAGGTTAGGTTAATGTAAGGGGGTTGATGATTAAGAAGATCAGAGAGAGGAACAAAACGAGCCGAGGTCTGTAATGAAGGAGGGGAGGTCAAAAGGTAAAAGAGGGGTGAGTCTGGATCCTGGAAGATTGGACAGCCAGTGACAAAAAGCTGCGGGAGCACGGGACAACGGGGGGGGGGGATGGGTGTGGCGGGATTAATGGAGGGGAGGACGGATTGGAGTGGTGAGACAGGTCCACTGACTCAGTCACATTCCTGTCATCCAGATTTATAGCAGCTCGGGGTCCTGAGACAGGCCCGGAGCCGCGGCCAAATTACAGTCATCTGCAGCATTCCTCTGCTGCAAACACAGGTTAGCAGCACAGCCGCGCTAAGTGCTAGGTGGTGCATGTTGACAAATGACTTCCTTTGAAGGGCACAAAGAAAGAGGGAGACAGTCGGAGAGAGGCAGCCTGTTTACTGAGCGAGGGCAGAGAGTCGCGCAGTCTGCGTTTTCTTTTGTTGGAGAGCAGCTCGGCCATAAGTAGAGATGAAGACTGAATGTTTGTATGCATGTTTGGGTGTGTTTGTACAGTGTGGGCACAGTCACCACAGGCCAGATTATGCAGCTCCCAGCGGAGGGTCCCCCCCCCACATGTGCAGGGACACACAGCGCGACAGCACGGAGCGGGAGCGTGCGACCTTTGTTAGGAGAGTCTTTAATGGCAGGTTCCCAGGCCGTTAGTGGCGCTGATAGCAGCTCAGACCCGAGGCCGGGTTCTGATCTCAGACAGATCCTTCAAACCATTTAGTGACGTTACACCGTGTTATAGCAACCTAAGTGACACCATATGATAGATTTTTTTTTTACATTTCCTCCAGGCGTCCACAGGCACCAGTCCCAGGACCTCTCAGGGTATTACTCCCTTCCTCCAGGTGGCGTTGGCCAAATCACCCCCTCCATGAGCTGGTGAGTTGCACACATTGTTTAATAACTTGTTCCATGTTTAAATAAAAAATGCCAAAAACTTCCCCTGTTTTTTTTTTTTTTGGCAGGAATACGTAGTTTTCTTCTGTTAACATAAACCACAAAACCGTCAGTCGGACAAAATGAAACATTGGAAATTTTCACATTCAGGGCAACTCAGTGCTGCAGTTCGGCCCGTTTGTTTAAAGAACAAGAAGCAGATATAGTTTGATAAAGGTTAATTCCAACAGCGATCAGTCGTCAACATCCCAACCGTGCCGTTGGGATGTTGATGACTGATTGCTCATGTTTTTGTAGTTTATACCCACCAAAAACAACTGATGTTTAACTAAGAAAAGCCCTTAAAAGCAAAGTAGCAGCCTTTAGAATAGAATAGAATAGAAAGGTATTTAATTGTCCCACAGTGGGGAAATTCAGGTTTACCATCAGC
Organism: Fundulus heteroclitus; assembly: GCF_011125445.2. Classification (NCBI taxonomy): domain Eukaryota; kingdom Metazoa; phylum Chordata; class Actinopteri; order Cyprinodontiformes; family Fundulidae; genus Fundulus; species Fundulus heteroclitus. The sequence continues at coordinate 11,432,026 of NC_046371.1, read as the reverse complement.
AGACAGCAAATTTACAACGTCACAATAGAATACTGTACAGTTATTTAGTTGGAAAAGTGTCCCTTTTTTCATCCTTTAAATGTATAATTTTGTGGTAGGATTGGAAAAGATCACTGACCAATCTGAAACTGTGAAGGATTAAATTTCTAGGTCAATATTATAAATTAGAAAATGTAAATTTTCTCCCCTTGAACAAATATAATTTTAAAAGATTTGTCTATTTCTGCTGTGTCTTTTTGACACAACACAGGTTTTTTTTTTTTTTGTTCTTTAGGCTGAAAACTAGCATTCCCACAATTCTTCACATTTATCCTCTAGAAGAAACCAAATTTCATTATGATCTTTTAAAATTATTGTTAATAAAGTTTCGTTTCTGTCCTTGTTTTTATTCCAATAAGACGTGTTTGGAAGTCAGGATAAAAATGTATCCTCAGCTGAAAGTTATGGTCAAATTTCTGCAAAGGCCTGTCACAAAACCTGAGATTCATCCTCTTCTAGTTAAATGTTTACAGTATGCCTAGTTAGTTTCTAAATCTTTTTTTAACAATCATCTTGTAGGTGAATTAATTACAATAGTGTCTCTCTGACAGACCGATTGTGACATGTTTCCTCCATAAATCATTTGGTCCGGGTCTGGCTCCATCCATCTTCAGATAGACTGTCTATTTCTGATCATTTTTAGAAAAAAGCAATTATTCGCCAATTTATCAGCAGCCTCATAATATCAGTCAATCTCTAAATATGTGTCAATTACCAACAAGAAGCACACTTAGGTGTCCAGAACATGTATAGAAGGACAGGACCTGCAGGTCACAAGTTAAACAGACGTAATTTACACAAACTTCTAACATTTTGCCTGAAATTAGTTTATATTTTTTATAAAATCGCAACGATATACTGCCAGAGATTTAAAACCTGTTATTTAGACCATGAATTTATTGCAAAACCATCTAGGTCGATGGTTTGTTTTCTTCCTGCAGTTTTTTTTTTATTATTATTTTACAGTTTGCAGATTTTTTAAGCTGTTTTTATTCAGTAAAGGAAAACCAGCAGAACCTGCAACACCCTGAACTGTAACAACAGTACCAACCTGGTGCTCATGCATCATGCTGGTACTGTTGAAGTTACCAATGTCGCCGCTGATGACAACAGGCTTGTATAAAGTGATCAGGAGGATTTATTTCTGCTACAATAACCTGCAGAAGTAATAGACATATAAAAATAATACTTAAAGTGATTTTTAAGTAGTTTTTGGCCAAAGGAAATGGAGAAGGTAATGGTAATGGAGAAGAAACAGATGAGTGTAAACAAGTCACGGAACCGCTGGGATTTTTTTTTTTTTTTTACCCTAATATGCGTTTGTTACTTTTCCATCCTCTTCTAGCTGCAGCGGATTTCCAACGACATGGAAACTTTAAATCAGAATAGTTTTTTCTTTTGTTTTTTTTTTCGTTCTGATGTTGCTATTTGGTTTTTGCTGAAACTCTGCAGAAAAAAGGAGCCCAAAAAGAGACACATCTGTTCCACGTTTTCTCGTCTTAATGTCCCGCTGTGCGATTGTGAATCTATAATGTCAGACTGCCACAGAGTTATGGATCAGCACAAATCCGTTTATAGCAACCTCCAGAATCTGAGCCCGGGAAAAAAAAAATCCTCTCAGGAATAGTTTAAGTCTTACATCAAATGTCATGAAGATTTAAGAAGAAAGAGTTGTTTTTTTATGTGTGATTACATGTGTGTTTATTGTGTTTCTGCAGGACAATATTTGTCCCCACATATTTCTTAAGCCATGGATATACAAGCATTTTATCTTTTTCAGGGAAAGAACCCTTCACTGTGGATTTTTCACAAGTGTTATTAGCAGATAATCTCCTTTGCTGCAGATTATCTGCTTGTTTTAGGTCCTTGTAGCGTAGCTCCTTTGTTGAAGGAGGAGACCATGGAGGAGGAGTGTTTAAATGTCAAACTTGTTTTCTGTTGTGTTGACTTTCAGCCTGGGACTTCTGTCCCTTCGCCGCCACCTCTCGGTGTCCCCTCTCGCCTGTTGGCTTATTGGTTATATCCGTCTCACATAAAGATGTGTTGTCTGTATCTCTTTTTTTTCCAGGATGCAGCTTCAAATTTGAGCAAACAAATGTGAAAGAGCATAAATCTAGTTGAGATCCATTTGAAAATCCTTGGAAATTGAATCAAGAAGGGTAAATTGCTAAAAAAAAAAAAAAAAAAAAAGGACGTTAGAGACTCTCTTGTTTAAACTGGCTGCAGCTTTGAATTGCAAAACATCAACTAGTACCAAAAGAGTCACGCTAAGGTTCATTAGTTACAGTACTTTGCGAAATATTCATGTCCATCACACTTTTCAGCATTTTCTCACCGTAGAACCACCAAATTCAAGGTGTTTTATAGGGATTTTATGTGATGGACCAACACAGAATACAAATAAAATCTACAAATTGTGCGTAAATCTCCTAAATATTCAATAAACATAGTCTATTTGTAAGTAATTTATATCAGGATAAATCATCAAATATCAATTCAAACCGTTTTTCACAAGACTTTTGCCGTCCACCTGAACCGGCGGGGTTGGCAATGGCAGCCAAGAGGCCGATGGTAACTTTGTAGGAGCTGCAGAGATCCACAGCTCAGGTGGGCGACTTTGCTGACAGGACAACTATTAATCGTGCCCTCCATTAATATGGCCTTTTTTTTTTAAAAATCTGGACTTTATGAAAGTGTGGCAAGAGGAAAGCCGTCGTTGACAGAAAATCGCTAAAAATCCTGTTTGTAGTTTGCCAAAATCCTTATTGGAGACACATCAAGCTTGTGGAAGAAGGTTCTCTGATCTGATGAGATCAGAACTGAACGTTTTAGTCTGCTCAAAACATGAGAGAGGCAGAATCATGCTGTGGGGATGTTTCTTTTCCTCAACATCCACCTTTTGGTCAAATCAAATTAAATACTCGTTGAACACAAGTCTGGGAATGTAAACGGACAAAATCTTAAAAAAGTTAAGTTGGTTGAACACTTCGCTGAGAAACTGTCCAATCAGCACCTTCTAACTGGGTTTATTAACAGCCTTTATAGAAATGTTTAAAAACATTTATTTTCCCATGACAAAGCTGCATCTTTACATTAACAAGATGCGAAGCTGTAGTTCCCAGCATGCTTTGGCACAGTCATGCCTTTCACATACCGTCACTGGGTTTTTTTTTCTTGTGGCATCAGTCAAAAACTGCTGCTGAATGACAACTGGTTACCTTTTTGGTCTTTCGACCGAGAGTTAAAGATCCTGACTGCTTATTAGATTTAGTTTTTTTTTTTTTTTTTTTTTTTTTTTTTTAAGAGAAAACAGAAGTGGGCTTCAGCCCTTTTTCTGACAAAAACACCTGATCTGTGCTCCGGAGCTGATTCAGCTCATGAGATGAAAAGTGGAAGTGTTTGATGATGGTGATGATTTTAAAGGAGGGTTAGATAATGGATGTGGATTGAAGTATGTGTTTGTGTCTGGGTAAAACCTGGGCTCAGTCAGCTGGAGGGGGGGGGCGCTCTTAGATGGCAGTTTTCTACATATCAAAGACTGTCTCACACGTCCCATCCCCAACCCTCGACCTCCCACCGTGTTTATGTTGGTGCTTCTTCTACGTCAGCTCTGTGCTGGCACACAGCTGCTAGCAGCGCATACTCTGTTTTTTTTTTTTTTTACAGCCATATTAGTGCATCACATCATCATGTTTGTACACATTTTTACTGATTTAAGACTTTATACAAGCACAGCCTTTAAAAAAACATACAGCTAAATGAGTCTCCCACGTAAGAAAGGGTAATCCAAAGAACCTGGGAGGTAAATCTGGAAACCGATTTTACAAGTGCCTCACTTTTAAAACAACAAAACGTTTACCTGTAAAGCTAAAATCCACCTCCTGCTCCCGTCTCTCCCTCTGCTGTGCCACGGCAGGCAGAGCCAGCCGGTCTACCCTGCCCTGTCCCCTTGTGGATTCAGGCAGCCCTACTCCTCCAGTCTCCCCAGCGCATCGTCCTACTCCAGGTACTGCATCCTGCCGGCCGGACCGAGCCAGGAAGAAATAAGAACAAAAAAAAAAAATGTAACAAGCCGTGCTACGCAACAGCAAGCTCCTGTTTACAGCACATCAGGAAAAAAAAAAAAACACACACCCGAGCAGGACTTTTCCACTTGTTGGGGCAAAACCATCAGAGTTTCATCGGGACTGTTTCTGTTATTTTCCTTTTATATTAATCGGTGTGCTGTAAACGGGATGAGCTCAGCATTTCGCCAAAGCAGGCCAAGTCGAGCTGAGCCAAGCCAAGCTAATCGCTGCTCCTACTTGATGAAAAGCATAATGAAAACCGCTGTTCTGCTGCTTTAAGCTCTGTGTTTTTATTTGTGTCTGTTTCTCATCTCCGACCTCAAAACCGCCGCAACAGAAGGCTATACCTACACGCTTCACATGCTTTAGGGTTAAAATTTCACCCGTTTTAAATATATACCTCGTCAGAGGTCTCTGCATAGACACGCCGGATATAAGGGCTTGCTTAAAACAAGGGGACGCTCTGTCTTTGCCGGAGCCACAGAGATGAGGCCTCAGCGTTTAATAGGGTTTGTTTTAGAAATGCTTTATATCTGACGTGTGGTTTTATCACACCGGTGGTCTCATCTCAATAACAAATCATTTTAAAGCCCGTATTACAACATTAGAAACTGGTTTGTGCACTCTTTTTTTTCCCCAAGTAGTACCTGAATTTAACTGTCAAATGCACTTTTTAGCAGCACAGCACCGTGACGAAAATTCAGCAACATGCTTATTGTTTTTTTTTTTCTTTGACCAAGATGCTTCTGTAGCTGCCAGCTCTTGATGCTTGACGCTGTTTGGATGTTGTTGTGCTGTTTCTTTTGTTTGTGGTACGTCAGGACATCTGCTGCTCTTTTGCACAGGATTTTTTAAAAGAAATAATAAGAAATCTGGTTATTTGTGCACTGTGTAAAATGTAAAAAGTTGTTCCATCAACTTTTAGCAAAAAAAAAAAATACTTTGGCGCCCTCTTGTGGTGACAAATGTTGAAACCACAGCTGCATACTTAGCATGATATATTTTTATATATTACATTATGAATTACAATTTTATTATAATTGAATATCTAACATTGTAGTTATATAATATTAATGTATCATTACCTATTTAATACCTTTATGTATATTAAATTTTTTCTTTTAGTCACTCATCCTGTGTGCCTGTTAAAGTACAATATTTAGGCACCAAAAAGCTATTAAAAGTTGAACTTTTACCAGCTTTGACTCAATATATTTACATTTTATGATGCAAAATCCAATTTGGACCTCAGATTATGCTTTTTCTGCTTTCAGGCTCAATGCTTAGCAAGAAGTGCCTCTCTGTTTTGACGTTCACCGTGCTCTCCACCCATCAGAGTTGATGCATCTCTCTGAGCCTCACTTGTTGCTGTTTCTTCTCGTCTCCCCTGTCTGTCTCAACACCACCAGGTTCCCACACTCTTTGATGCTCGGGCCGTCGGGCGTTCATCCTACAGGGATCCCCCACCCGGCCATAGTGCCCTCTTCAGGAAAACAGGAGCATGATCAGTACGACAGAGGCATGTACATGTAAGTCATTTCCTTCATCACAACCATGGCACTCACTCAATCTGCTTAAATCTCCATCGCTCCTGGTGTTTATATTTTTGCGGGTGTTCTCGCTTCTTTAGGAAGCCGCAGGTGGAGGTCAAACGGGAGAAGGAGCCCAAGAAACCGGTCATTAAGAAGCCCCTGAACGCCTTCATGCTCTACATGAAGGAAATGAGGGCGAAGGTTATCGCTGAGTGCACGTTAAAGGAGAGCGCTGCTATCAATCAGATTCTGGGACGAAGGGTGAGAGACGCACACACTTTGCCATTTCTAAGCTTATATCTGCTGGGGAACAAATATGCCGTGTTATTCGTGAATATTTATGCATCTGCTTTCTTTTCTATTAACTCAACGTTCTAATATTCTGAGCAGAGGTTTCTTCCTGTTTCCCCATAGTCAAAGAAGTTTTCTTCCTGTTGAAAGTAAAAAGTGTCTGGTTGAAGTGTTGACAGGATCAAACCCTCATTTTGTTTGGGATCTTCCTTTCTGTGTGTGTCCAGTGGCACGCTCTGACCCGGGAGGAGCAGGCCAAGTACTACGAGTTGGCCCGAAAAGAGAGACAGCTCCACATGCAGCTCTACCCGACCTGGTCTGCTAGGGACAACTACGTAAGCAGACCTTGTTTTTCCCCTCCTATTCCACCCCCTCCTAACCGTATTTTCCCTCCTCTAACTCCGGTTCACTGCTGCTAAACGAACGTATTCAATACAAAGAGCTGATTTTTTTTTTTTTTTTTTTTTCAAAGCAAAAGAAAAAAAAAAACGTAAACAGGAAAGCGTTGAAGTTCCTCCCTTTTGTTGTGCAGAATTGTTAACCAAAGTGATGAATTTTTTGCATTTCGGTTTGCGGTCAGAACAACCATTAGAGAAAAGATGTCAGCGGGTTGCCATGGTTGTAGCGACGGTGGAGGAAATGAAAGTTAAATACTTAAATCCTCGTAGATATTGGTGTTTACATTGTAGAAGTTTTTCGTTTTAGTTTCTAACAATTATTAATTCATACAAAGTGTTTGAAAAGGCGTGTCACTGTTACTGAGCTATACCTACTGTTTATATTGTACCTACTGCATGGAGGGTTGTTTAATATTTATACACTGCTTGGGTCTGAAAATGTGAAAAAAGGCTCATATAGTTTGTCAAAGCGTGGGATTTGATTTGATCTTTTTCCCAGTTTGGTTAAATGTGGTTAAAACGAAACAATTTGAAAAATGTTGGAGTTTCCAGACTCTGTTTTTTATTTTACCATCAGAAACATACAAAACTGATTTTCTGAAAAATCAAACTGTTTTTACACTGGTTTATGTTAAATTGTGTCCTTTTATCTCTGGTTTGCTTCATCACATCTTGACTTGTTTTTGTTTAGCTGACTGAACCTGCAGATAAATGCAGTGTCGTTCCAAAAGTCATTTTGCTTTTTAAACCTATTTAGAAAGGTTTTCGTCAACTTGCAATTCGTTGAATCTCTATTTTTTATTTCTGCAAAGAAAATATCACAGATTACAAACTGTGCATGAAATATTTTATAGATTTAATGTAGTGGGGGTGGTTTTGTCCCAGGGAAGTTGTTGTGTTACAGATTTTGTAACTCTTCTAACCCAAGTTTGCACATTTTCTTGTGCTGAGATATCCTGAATTTTACAAAAACTGGAGCCAAGTGAAAAATTTCATTCTGGAAAAGTATGGTAAAACTAACATGGACATTTTATAGGAGCTATTTTTCCAAAACTAAAATAAAAACAATCAAGAAGCAAGTAAATGTTACTGTTTGTTCTCCGAATGATGTCTGCTTCAATTAGATTTTCAATAGATTTCATTAGTTTTTCTACTTTAATACATCATTTGATAAATCCTCGTAGATTTTCACTAAAAAGGGGGAGGTTTTACACTTTAATAAGTTAATATCTGATATTTCTAAAACAGAAGAGACACTTCCTATTCATTTTCAGACCCCAATGAACAACAGTTCTTTAAGTTTTAGTGATGAAGTACAAATCATTGGATAAACAGATTTTTTTCATTCTTGTTTCATTTTAAAAAAAGATTAAAAAAAAGATGGCGAAGGCACACCATGAGCAGCTCAATAGGCCCAAGTGTTTGATTTGAAGAAATATCTTATTCGCTGAATTTTATTGACGCCTTTGCCCGCAACACCAAAGTGAAATGTTACATAGATAGCTCCTGTGTGGTGCATGCAGGTGTTTTATTTTTATTTTTTTAAAGTTCAATGTTTTGGGGGTTGTGCTGAATCTGGGCTGCTGTGTGCCTCTGACTTCTCAGTTTGCTGTTGAACTCTTGCAGGAGGCGGGCCTTAGCGGGGTCGCAGGGGAAAAGAGTAAAGCTGATTGGGTAGGGACTCGTCTAATGATGGATTTATACCTCTGTGGTGTGGGGTAAAAAAAAAAAAAAAAAAGTGTTTGAGAAGCTGCATGAGAGGGGAGGGGGTTGTGGGTATTTCTGTGCAAAGTTTGCATGCACCTTCCAAAGAAATCTTTAATGACGCACACGCTCGAAGCATCACGAACAGCATGTGAACCACCACAGGCACACAACAGACCCATCTGATTGGTCAGCTATGGATGCTCTTTACAAACTCTTGCCTCATTTCTGTACTACTAAAACTCTCCAGCACACAGAGGTATAAATCAGCCCCCCCCCCCCCCTTTTTTTCAACTAACAGAGAGCAGGGCTGCATGGCTGGCCTCGCTGCATCAGTTTATTTATCCTCTTGAGTTTCATTTCAAGCACTAGACCTGTATGTGATTTTATTTCAAAAGTCCTACTGTTGTTTGTTTATTTCAGAAAAAAAGCTAATTCTGCTGGACTTTGACCAGTTTCTTCATACTTCTCTTCCAAAAAAGTCAGACTTTCTTGCAATATTTTTATGTAACCTTGACATTTCTTTTTGCCCTGAAAGCTTTCTGACTCGTTTTCTGTCATGTCCCTAAAGTTAACCATTACACCTTATTACACAGATAAAAATAATTAATTATCAGGGAGTGGACAAGTGGGGTACAAAATAAATGTATGTCCTCAGAATGACTGTATAACAGCGGAGCTGTGTCTGAAAGTAAAGACCTAAACACAGGAACTGAGACATGCATCGTCCTTTGCTTGATGCTCTGCTATATGCAAAGATTTTGGTTCATTTCTCCTTAGGAATCTCCTTCCTGAGGCTACAATCCTATTTTATTTCTGCTAATTTGTGTTGTATTTGTTTTGTTTTTTATTAATTGATCTGTATAAAAATGTTGAAATTGCTTCCTGGTATGCTAGAGGCCGCTGGAACCAGTTTAGTTTTAAGTTTTCTGTTATGCATCAACACAACACTGGTCCATCCTCCTGAGATTAGAAGCCTTTTTCCTTACTGAATGATTCATAGCTCAGAGTTAGTAACTTTTGCAGCTCAACATCGCTTCACAGTAAGATTCAATTCAATTACATTTTATTTATATAGCGCCAATTCATGAAACATGTCATCTCAAGGCACTTTACAAAGTCAAATTCAATCATATTATACAGATTGGGTAAGATTATACAGATTGGTCAAAAATATCATATATAAGGGAACCAGTTGATTGCATCAAAGTCCCGACAAGCAGCATTCACTCCAGGAGAAGCGTAGAGCCACAGGGAGAGTCGTCTGCATTGTCCATTGCTTTGCAGCAATCCCTCATACTGAGCAAGCATGAAGCGACAGTGGAAAGAAAAACTCCCCATTAACGGGAAGGAAAAACCTCTAGCAGAACCGGGCTCAGTATGAACGGTCATCTGCCTCAAGCGACTGGGGTTACAGAAGACAGAGCAGAGACACAACAAGAGAGACAAACAAGCACAGAAGCACACATTGATCTAGTAATCTGTTCTACATTAGATGGTAGTAGCAGGTGTGCCGTCTTCCCTCGATGATGTCACAGCTAACAGAACGTCAGACCAGGTGAACCTACTATGAAGAGAAAAAGAGAGAGAACAAAAAGTTAAAAGCTGAAATGACGACAAGCAATGCAGAACTGGAGAACAGTGGAAATCAGTAGAGTGAGAAAAATAGATCCTGATGTCCTACAGTAGCCTAAACCTATAGCAGCATAACTATAGAGGTAGCTCAGGGTAACATGAGCTACTCTAACTATAAGCTTTGTCAAAAAGGATAACATTACAAAACTATTAAAGGAAAACAAACCAGAACTGTAAGCAGTTAAGAAAGCGAGCCAATAACTCCCACCTCACAGCACACTTACCTAACTGCACCCCACCAGGTTTACACCTTCTGTCCCAGAAATATAGAAGAATAAGAAGAAAAAAAACATTTTATGGAAGAAATATCTGGGGAATCTGCATTGAAGTTCCCCACTGCTTCACAACACCTTAAGGAACGTATTAGCTCCTTGTTTTTAGCACCCCCTGGTGTTCAATCTGCACTGATTTTTTAATTCACTAGCTTGCCAGTTTCCAAAAAGAATAAAATCTCTTTATAAAAGTAAGAGGCACAATAAAGCGTTGGGGAAGTTTCACTCCCACTTTGACAACCGATGGTTTAAAATAGTTTTCTGTATTCGACTCACAATCGATTGTGGGAAAATTTGGTTTTATGACTCTTACAAAAACTATCTAGGTCGCCTAGAGTTATTGTGGTTCATTCAGGGGACATAATCTGTTACAAGGCACCATCTTATCTAGATTTTGTGTTCTTAATGTATCGTTAACCCTCTTGTAATGAATGAAGATGGGTGAGAACCAGGGTAATGTGGGTTTTTTACTATTGTTCCTGCTAAGAGTTTTACAAGCTGAAGACAATCAACCTTTTTTTTATTATTAGGACATAAAAATTAGTCTAAACAAGAGAAAATAAAAGCATGAACAATCGTTTACAAATCTTATTCATTTTAACTGTTTCTTCTGAGCAGGAGTTTAAAACTATGGTTTAAATGTTTTCCAGGTTTCACACAAACAGTTAAATTGTTCCTAAAAAAAGGTCAGGTCGTGGATGGAAAATGAGCCAAAAAGCACCCAAAATCAGAGGCCAAAACTTGCCTGAAGAATTTCTGATTAACTTCCGATTAAAATTTACAAAAAAAGTCAGCTCAGAAAAAAAATGTAATGAAATGAGGGCTGACTAATGACGTTTTTCAGAGTAGGAGCATTAGATGATGCTCATTAGCGTCCAGGTTTTAGAACAAAAAAGCCCAAATCCCACCCAAACGAACATTATTTGTACTCCTAGACTCAAAAATCCCCTCGTGTTATGCATGAGCTGCTGGTGAATTACATCTGGTGGATTATTGACCCGAGAGCATGCATGTCTGGGACTAAAGTGTAACCTGATGTGTGCGGAGAGAAACCTCCCCCTGCAGTCACTGGACCTAGAAGCGCGACATGAAGAGAAGCTCCGCATCTCACCCCCACACGTGTAGAGGGTTTCTCCTGCAAGTCAGAGAGCATGCTTAAAAAACCTCCATACCCGCCGCTGTATGCACACACGCCCACACCTACACACAAGAGGAGCTTCATTTGCAAGATGAATTGTTGTAAACCACACAGACGATGCTGAGAGCGAGGCGTGGAGGGCAGACGTCGGGGCGTAGGCGGTAGATTCCTTTACCCACATCCTTCATCTCACCCAAATACGAGGCCTCGATTCACCATCAGCAGATCTGTGTGAAGAGCTCTGATGTTTACCTCAGCAGTTATTAATACATGACAGCGAAGCCCGGGCCTACAGACACTGAGAAACATGGGCAGAAATATCACGATTTATTTTCTGAGTGATAAAAAAAAAAAGCAGAGATGTTCTAAAAAAAAGCTTTTATTTTAGAACGCTTGTGGAAACTTCAAGTTTTGCATGAATCTATGTTGTAGTGACTGAAGCGGTGCAGTAGACTCTCTTGTTTCTCTTTCTTTCTTTAGTTTTGCTTCTTCATGGCAAAAAAAAAAAACAATCTGGTTGCTTGTTGTATCTTTTATTTATTTCAAAATGGAGCGACACTTCTGCAAGTTTATACATTTATACCCCGCCTTGCAAATGTACTAATACTCCTTAAACGTCTTCTTGTTTTGTTGTGGAAAACAAACTTCAGTGTTTTGCTTTTTGATTTTACACGATGGACCAACACAAAGTGAAGGGAAAGGAAAAGAAAGCATGCTTTAGAATTTTATTAATCACATAAATATTTGAAAAGTGTGGCATGTATTTATTTTCTGGCCCTTAGAAGACACCTTATTAGGAATTAGAGCCAGTTTGTCCCTGGGGGCGACGTTGACAGGCCAAATGAGACTAAAATTTAGATTTTTACCGCTACAGGTGGTGAAAAACTTGTACCCATCAGGAAAAAAAAGCATTATGGTGTGGGGATGTGTTTCTTCAGCAGCACAGGGAAGCGCAGAGTTGATGGGAAGATGGATGCTAAATACAGGACACAGTGGGGCAGAGGTTCACCCTTTAGCAGGAAAACAACCCTAAGCATTTATGCAAATAAAATTGTTTATAATTTAAGCATATTCATACATTCAATTTAGTTAAGGAACCGTGATAAAACTTAAATACTGATGTTCATGGATGCTGTCCATCCAATCAGTTCGAGGGGATATTTTCTTTGTCTAGTTGTGCAAAGACTTGCAGGTGGAGCTGCAGAAAAGGGTGGTTCTGTCAACCGTTAAGTCAGGGTGGGCTGAATACTCTGCCTCGCTAGGGCTGCGCAACACGTCTCACAATTTTATCTTGTTTATCGTGGTATCAGTGTGCGCTACATCAGTATTGTTGTCCCAGTCCTGCAGCAGAGCACAATGCATCTATAATGTTCTGCCTGCCAGTAACATTTGTTGTCATGTTTGTCAGCTAAAATATTTTATTTATAATAGAGCAATGTTGTTAGAAAGAAAATAATTTGTTTATTTCATTATCTGAATCAACTACCTGGGTGTTGTGTGTTTGCGATAAAGTAAAAGCAGAAACAACAGGAACCATGTAGACTTAATTATTCTTAATTTTTCACAAGCCATGTTGCCATTATGACATTTATCAATTTAAGAGCAAATCACCTGTTTTCCTTGTATTGTGCACCCCTAACCCACAGCACATTTATTTTTTTTGGTGATTATTATTATTATTTTCCTTCTACTTTGTGTTGGTCTCTCACATGGAATCCCAGTAAATAAACATTGAGGTTTGTGGTTAGACAAAATATATATAAAAAAAAATGTATTGTATTAATTTTAAATGATCTGTACCCTGCATTTATGGTCATTTTGCTCATGTTTTACTTTAATCTTGTTTTTTTTTATATACTCTGTTTTATTATTTTTATCTGTGTAAGTTACCTGGTTAAAGTTAACCACCCCCTTACATTTTTCAAATTTAATACAGTGAACTGAAACATCTAGTATAGGTGCCAAAATTATAAACTTTTGCCAACTTAATTTTACATTTAAACTGGAAAAATATAATAGTGGGAAGTGTCTTTTGGTTGCAACAGCCGGAAGTTTGTGGGGGAGTAGTAATCTTTGGATACTTTAGATAACCTACTTGAAAATCTTCAAATTTAAAGTTGTGCAAACAAAAACCTTTGCAGCACAAACTTGGGAGACGATTTTTGGTTTGTGCTGGGTAATGGTGAAGGTCCTTGTCGACCCTTGATCACCTACATTAAACATTTTCCAAATATCTTTAAAGTGACAACGATTAAAAACAAAGATTTTGCTGCTGCATAAACGTTTGAAGACCCTGAACGCAATTTGCTTTGGTGTGAAACATGCTATGCACAAAAATCTTTTATTTACCTAAAAGTGTTTTAATACTTCAGCAATGCTACAGTTCCTTGCTAAAGTGTTGCCCTCCCTTGGCTTTTTACCCATTTTGTTGCATTAAAACCTATAATTTCAAGTTTTTTTTAAAAAAAAATCTTATTTCATGGGATGGACCTGCACACAGGTGCAATGAAGGATCAAGTGTCACATGATCAATATAAACACACCTTTTCTGAAAGGTCCCAGAGGCTGCAGTACCACTAATTACCATGAAGACCAAAGAGCTCTCCAAACAAGTCAGGGACAGAGTTGTTGAGAAGAACAAGTCAGGGTGGCATTATAGAAAAATATCCAAAAATATATCTTTGATGCTCCCCTGGAGACCAGCAGAGACCAAAAGGTAACTCTGGAGGAGCTGCAGAGCTCCTCAGCAGAGACTGGAGGATCTGTCCATGGGATCACAATAAGCCGTGCGCTCCATAGAGCTGGGCTTCATGGAAGAGTGACCAGAAAAGAGCCATTACTTAGTGTTAGAAATAAGAAGGCATATTTTGAGTTTGCCAAAAGGCACGTAAGCAGCTTCCTAAATGTATGGAGGAAGGTTCTCTGGTCACATGAGACTAAAATCAAACTCCAGCCACTCTTCAGCAGGGACTGGGAAACTGGTCCGAATTGAGGGAAAGATGGATGGTGCTAAATAAAAAGGATATTCTGGAGCAGAACCTGTTAGCCTGCCAGTGATTTGAAGCTGGAACAGAGGTTCACCTTCCAGCAGGACAATGACCCCAAACACAGCTAAAGCAACACTCCAGTGGTTTAAGGGGGAATATTGACACGTGTTGGAATGGCCTAGTCAAAGTCCAGACTTCAGTCCAACTCAGAATCTGTGACTTGAAAAATCGTTGTTCACAAGCTAAAACCATCCAACATGAAGAAGCTGGAGCATTTTAGCCTTGAGGAATGGGTAAAGATCCCAGTGGCAAGATGAGGCGAGCTAATAGATAGTGATTAAAAGTGACTTTCAGCTGTAATTGCTGTAAAAAGTCGCTCTACAAAGTACTGACTGACTTTAGGGGGTGAGGGGGTTCAGTTATGCACGACGAATAACACATTTTTTAAGTAGTTACCATATTCTGTAAATGAAATGGTGCAAACTGGCAAACAATTTATTTTAATTCCAGGTTGTGAGGCAACAAAACATGACAAATGCCAAGGGGGGTTAATAACAAAACCTTCAGCTATCTTTTCATGAGTAATTCGAATACATGTTCACATGATGCATTTTAACTGTAGTTTTTTTCTTACAAAAAAGATCATAATCTGATATTTTCATTGAGCTGAAAACAAACAAAATTAACTTGATATATCTGGGGCATTTTTTTTTCTGTGTGTTTCTGCCACAGGGCAAGAAGAAAAGGAGAAAAAGGGAGAAGCAGCAGGACTCCAACACAGGTAAACATCCTCAGAAATGTATTTTCTGCTGACAAATGACCAGGGTCACAAGTGCTGCGTGTGTCAGAACATGGAGGGAAAAGTCAAACGTGCGTTGGCGCTCTGAGGCGTTGCATCGCTGCTTGGTCTTTGAGGCAGGATGTGTCTCTAACGTCAAACCACGCACCCACTCTCCTTTCCATGTAACCTGAATTAGAAAAGTCCGCACACATCCCAGAGTGCGGATGTTGAAGACCGAAGACGATCGTCTCTGTCAGACTCTTTGTCTTTATGGTTCTGGGTTTTCTTTACTTATTTGCCCTGTAAAAGTGCAGCACATTGGTACAATTCCTCACTGGAGGCTTTAAAGGAGAAAAATGATGTGCTCGTTAACTAAAGCTGTGAAATGTCAGCTCACTGCGCAGAACATGAAGGCTTTTTTTTGTTTGTTTGTTTCTTTGCATTTTGCACTAACAGCGCCACGGCACGGCTGCCTTGCTCTATTCTCTCAGAGCGTCTTATCTGGGTGACATTAACGGCGCTGCATCTGTGTCTGCTGGTTACTTTGCTGGTTGTCAGTGTCGCGTTGTGCTACTAACAGTTTTGGCTTTTTCCAAGGTGCTTTTTTTTTTTCCTGCCATGACAAACTCTTTATCCCCCCCCCCCTTTTTTATTTTGTCACCCTCTAACTTTTTCCTTTCTTTCTTTGCTCCTATGTTTATTATATTTTTCTCTCCTTTTTTCCTTTCCCTACTCTGTTTTGTGTGCATGCTGTTGCATTGTGCGCTCAGATCCGGGCTCTCCTAAGAAATGCCGCGCTCGCTTCGGCCTCAACCAACAAACGGACTGGTGCGGTCCTTGCAGGTGTGTACCCGACGTCCGTCCGTTTTCCATCCAGCCGGGATGCTGCCGTCCCATTAAACCTCCCAGATCCTTCTCACGTTTAATCATCTGCTCCCCTGTGCATCATCATGATCAAGCTTTTTTCCTTTTTAAGAAGACAGAGCTGCCGTGGAGGTGGTTATCATCTCACTCTGATTAGCTGTCAAAATTTGACCCTATGATCTGTAGATTTACCCTGATCCCCTGAGCTTTTTCACGTTTGTCACAATGCAGCTGCTACCTTTAATGTGTTTTATGGGGATTTTATGTGACAGACCGCCACAAAGGAAACTTTTAAGCAAAAGTTTCAATTCCCCACGATCATCAGCATCATGCAGCATTATGTTGTGGCGATGCTTCTCTTCAGTTGCAACGTGACAAATCGTGAAAAGGTTCTGGGCGTGGGAATACTTTTGCAAGGCCCCGTCCGCGCAGGTATCGTTATAAAAGTTACTTTAAACTTCCCTCACGAGCAGCTCTGTCTCAGAGACATTGTTCACTCTGCATGTTGTCTGTCACTAACCACCTGCTGATCCAGACAAAAACAGAGAAGAGTTTGGTGAGAAATGCCAAGAGTTTAGCTTTCAGGTTAGTAAGGAACAAAAAAAAAAAAAAAAAAACTTGGAATAAAACATAAATGACAATCTTGGACACAAATTTCAGAAAAAGAGATTCGTGTCTCTGGGGATAAATACTACAGCAACAAATACAAATGCATTATCTTTTCTTTCACAAGCGAGTAAGACCGGAAAAGCTTTAATGGGGGTTAGGAGTGCCGCTCCGTCTGAAAGCTGTCGGAGAGCCCAGACATGTTCAACTAGGGAACATGTCTGCAAGTAAAAGGAGAAAACTACAAGAAAAAAAAAAAAACATGGCTGTTTTTCCCAAAAGTCTGCACAAACGTGCCACGATGATGTATAATGCAAATAAATCTTATCAAAAACTTGTCTCATTATCACTAGATGGTGTTGGCGAGTGTGTTTCCAAGCTGAGGTCAGAAGCTTTATTGCTAATCTTAGGGCTGAACCTGTGTGCATCTAATGATTTTAAATCATGTGCCGCACGTCGTTTAGCTGACTTAGCGTGTTATGAAGACGTTCAACAAAAGGTCGTTTTCTTTGCACGTCGTCTGTCCAAAAACCGGACTGATAAACAACGTAATGACCACAAATCAGACCCTTAGGTGTTTTTTTTCGTCGTTTAACTTTGCAACCTGTGAGTTGCTTTTATGTCATCTGGCACATCCAATGACATTTTGAAAAATCACGTTTTACTTCACATGGAGCGTCGCCTTCTCTTCTGGAGGCATGCGGCACAAGTGGGCTGCAGCTCCCACCTGCCTCTCGTTCAGTCAACCTTCTCTGCGTCGTGCGTGAGCGAAGCAGAAGGGGCTCCGAAACAACACGACGCGCTGCAGCCGCAGGGGCTTCGTTTTAGTCACAGCAGGACTTACAGTATTCGCCCCGTGGTCCACGGCTTGGCTGCAGGAGTCAGGAATCTGTGTGGTTCTGACATGAAAAGCTTCCACCACCGCTGCACTGTAGCGGCCCCGTCGTCTTCCCCGCTATCACGTCATGGAAATCTGAGTGTGTGTTTCGCTTTGAGAGAACAAAGGGGGCTGGATGCGGTTTGAGCAAATCCTTATCACCACAGCTTCACACACACACACACACACACACACACACACACTCTCTCCCTGCAGCGTTGCATCTCGACAGCGTTCTCATGCCCATCTGCTTTCAACTTTCTCCATTCCTGCGATGTGGTGACGAGCAGCTTTTGATGGTGAACTCTGACATTTAGAAATCACTTTCTATTGCAAGAGTTGCTCCCTTGCTCTCCCTCGGTCTGTCTAAATATGGCCCAGCGCCTCTCCTTGCGGTTAAACCTGGTGACTCATATCATATTCTGGTAATGATCATGGGATCCTGTTAGCTGCTTTGATGCTGCACGCGGTGGTACGCAGGTCTGCTTTAAAGTCTAACACCTCACAGAGCACAGCGGGTCACTGCTGCCTCTCTGTTGGTTCATATATATGTTTAGCTGAGAGCAGGAAAACACTTATTTGCATTATATTACTCAGAGCAACCCCTGTGGCGCCTTTCTTTAAGACACACCTGCAGCTGTTGGATTAGTAATCTTGTTATTAAGGGATTCATTTAGAGACCCAGATAGCTGTCCTGAAACGATGACAGTATCTGTAACATCCAAAATTAAGATAGGACTCTGAACCAGTTCTAAGTTGCGTTCAAACTGAGTCATGTGATTCCTGTTCACAGTTCACCAAAACAGTCTGAACGTGATTCATAATCCACCAACCAGTTCACTTTTGTTCACGTTTTCACATTACAACCACAGCGAAGTATGAGATGCCCTGTGTTGGTTTATCTCATAAAATCCCAAATAGATTTAACAAATAATCTGTTCCAGGACTAATCTTTAGTAAAGTTTGCAATATTGCCAAAACTGCCACAATCCAGAACTTATGATTCAGATGTAAACACTTTAATGATATATAAATAGATACATAAATTTAACATTTAATGAAAGAGTAAAATGTGGAAATAAATGAAAATGTTGATCAAGTCAAGATCTTCAATTAGTTTTCAATTTATTTGATAATTTCATGGTTCCTGGTTTATATTTAATATATAATATTTAATTAATCATAACAATACAAGTGTTAGTCCCACCCACTGACTGAAGGGTAAAGTTGGCAGACAATGTAAATCAGCACAAGACTCTACAAGGTGAAATAATAATGAGCTTTTGAGAACACAATGGGACATTATATTGCTATATTTAGTTAATTCTATGTTTTATGAAATATTTATGTATTTAAATGCAACTTTACTTGTTTAATGGGCCATTGAAGTAAACATTAAAAATTATCCATTTATATTTTGCATCATAGCGCCTTTGGACCTTAAGGATATGAAAAATCAGTCAGGAGGGATAGCCTCGCTACGGTTAAGGCCTAAAGTTTCCCTGCTGTGCTAATTAACCAATCAGAAGCTGGGCTCCATTTGACAAGCTATAGTTACCGTTTAAATCAAGTCATCGTGCACGGCAAAACCGTAACCATGAAATTATTCAGTAATGGAGTGTTATTTATAATACAATCACATTTTCTAGAATTTTCTCATTTTAATTCTTTAATTTCAGATAGATAGATAGATAGATAGATAGATAGATAGATAGATAGATAGATAGATAGATAGATAGATAGATAGATAGATAGATAGATAGATAGATAGATAGATAGATAGATAGATAGATAGATAGATAGATAGATAGATAGATAGATAGATAGATAGATTATCTATTTTTGCACATTTGGCGCTCCATATTGATTCTTTTTTATTGTAAATCCCGGTAAAGCTGGACTCGTACCAGAACATGAACTAAAACAAAGGCTACAGGTGCAAACGTTGTTGTCATTGCCATCTTGTTTTGTTCATTGTGTCCATGTTCATTGACCTCATTGTGAATGCTGCACCTTCACTGAAGCCTGCTGACGTCTCCCATCCACACTTTATTCACAGATAACTCTCTCTGACTGTTCCTAGGAGGAAAAAGAAGTGCATTCGCTACCTTCAAGGAGGAGGCTGCCCCAGCCCATCTTCTTCAGATCTAAGTGCCATAGACTCTCCCCCCTCCCCCTCTCCCTCGCGCCTCCGCCTCTACCAGCAGCAGCCCCCTTCCCCGGGCTGCTCCCCGCCGCCAGTCTCCCCGTCCACGCACCTCCCCTTGTCCTCGCACACGCGCTCACACACACGCTTCCCGCAGGAGCAGCCCGCCGGCAAGCGGGCGGACTTCCGTCAGCCCCCGGACAAACACGCCCCCAACACGCACCTGGAACTGTCCGGCAAGCAGGCGCTCTGCTGCACGGCGCTGTCCGCCGCCAAAGTGGCAGGACTTTCTCTTAAAGTGCTAACAGAGACTCACTGATCGCCGCGGTCCGCTGACGTCGCCCTCACTGCTCTCCTCCTCCTCGGCTTCCTCCAAAAAGCACGAGGATCATCCTCCTGGTCTCCGGCCTTCGCCTCTCCTTCAGCCTGGATAGTCCAAAAGTGTCGTTTGTCCACAGCAGCTACACTAGAAACAACACGTTCAGGGGCAATACGGACAGGACAAGTAATGTTACTTTACCACCTTTTTTGTTTTTAACGCATCAGCCAATAAGATGAAACGATGCATTTGATACATTTCTGGTTTAAATCAAAGTTAGATGTTTGGTGCAGATGACCCGGTAAGAGTACACCAGAGGATTCAGCTCCTCCAAACAGCACATAGCTATTATTTCACCATACAGGCGATCCAGAAGATTCATACACCTTGAACTTTTTCCCATTTTTTTTCATGTCGCAACTGTAATTCCAGTTTGTTTTATTTGGATTTTATGTAACACAACAATACAACCTAGGGCAAGGTAGCTAAATGCTTTACAAGATTTTTTTTTAAACAAACTCTCTTAAAAGTTTGCAGCACCTTTTATATTCAGTCGATACCTTGTAGAACCACGTTCTGCTGCGATTACGCTTTCAGGGTACGTCTCTAGCAGCTTTGTGTCTCTACAGACTGACACCGCTGCCCGTTCTTCATCGTCAAACAACTGAAGCTCAATCAGATCGGACGTAGATCAGATTTATTTACTATATCAGTGTTAAAGTCTTGCCATGGATTTTCAATTGGATTTAAATCTAGACTATCGTCCCTGTTGGACTGTAGCTCTGACTTTATGTTTAGGGTTGTTTTTGCTTCCATAATTTGACATTTCTGGCCCAGATTAAATTATTTTGCCACCTACCAGCACCAGCCGTCTTCCCCGGGGGTTTTCTTCCAGGATTGTAGCTCCATCCAACTTCCCCACAGCATGTTGCTGCCACCATCATGTTCCCCGGTGGGGAAAAGTGTGTTAGTTTCCCTCTTCTTTTCAGGATGTGGGCTGAAAGGTTCATTTTTGCAGAGTTTGGCTTGTACCAAACTTTAAATGGGACTTTCTGTATCTTTCTGTGCCATAAAAAGGTATGTGGCTAATAGTTGTCCTGTCATCAGATTATCCCACTTAAACTGGGGCTCTGCAGCTCCTCTAGAGTTATCATGTTCCTCTGGGCTCCATCTCTGATATATTAACACCTCTGTCACTTTAGGCCATTACTCGGTAGGTCTGCAGTTGTGAAATACTCTTTCCATTGCCGGATGAAGGATTAAGCCTTAACTGTTTTAGAAAGTAACCCAGCTTTCTCTCTGAGCTGTCTGCTGTGCTCCCAGGGTCTTAATGGTGCTGCTTGTTGTTCGGACGTTCTCTAACAAACCACAGATCTGCTTAATTAATACTGAGATTAAATTAAATACAGGTGGATCCCATTTAGCAATTAAGTGACCTCTGAAGACAGCTGTACTTTATTTAGGATTATCAGAGTCTAACACGTCCAGAGATAAACGCTCAGCACACTTTTCACAATTGATCTGTGTTTTGTATAGGTCTGTCACATATATGAATAAATACATTAAAATGTGGAATGTGACAAAACATGTAAAAGGTTCAAGGAGTACAAAGACTTTCTGGGCAACGTAATCTTCATGTCTTAGCTCAAACACCTCCAGTTGTGATCCAGTTTTTTTTTTTTTCCTCACAGCAGCCTGGTATCCTTTAGGGCTCAGTGTCAATAAACTGATTCACAAATAAGCTCTTAAAATACCAACAGCACGTTCATCTGTTAGAGGACAAAGATGTATGAAGATAGCTGATTTGGTTCCAGCTGAAATATTTCCGTTTTCCCGCCTGCGCCTGTCAATCATGTGATGAGGGGCCATGGCCGACAGCCTGGGAGGCTGACCAGCAGGATCTCGTATTTTTTGGGGGAAAGCATTCTTAGTTCTTGTTTTTTAGCAGCCATTTCACCATTTGTTGGTATTTCCAGAGGAGGCAAAGCGGGCTCCCAAGCCACTTCTTTTAGCACTTTTAGGCTTCTAATCTCCAGCTTCAACCGTTATTTTTTTTTTACATATTGTTGTTTTTTGTACTTTTTTGTGAGTATGCATCTCATGTCATTTTTAAGGTCATATGTTTTCTTTGTTAAGATTTTTTTTTTTTTCTTATCTGCAGCTCCGCAAACTAATCTGTGACCAATGGGTACTATTATATTGCATTGTCTTGTAAAGTTTTATATTATAATAAATAACTTTTGTATGTTTTTATGGAATAAAAAAGTAAATTGCTTTAAAAAAAAATATTATAGTTTCCAACTTTTTTCTAAAAGCATCATGTTTTGTCTTCTTTTTTCTTTTCTTTTTTTTCTTGCGGTCCAGTATTACTGCAGAAGCCGTCAAACTATATTTTGTGTTCTCAGTCTGTGCTTGTTCCAACTGTAATGTTACATTTCGAGCAAAAATGTTTTCATTTTGCAGTTTTCTCGCGGCTTCAATCTCAGCTTCTGACTGTGGAATGAGTGTAGGCTGAGCTGTTGTACCATTCCTCTCCACCAGATGGAGCTCTTGTGGTAGAGACGTTCAGGCCAGAGGCAGGAATAACTGGAAGATGTCTTTGTACCTTCATGCTTTGAACCCCTTTGATGTATTTGCTTTTGTTTGATGTTATTAAAAGTGTTTTGAATATCTTGTTTATGGCTGCAATTTTTGTAATGCCTATGGTTGGTAATAAAAAGAAATTGGGTTTCTATACATTTTTATGTAAGAAGTCCATACTTTAAAATGTTTTCAACCCAATTTAAATTATAATCTCCAGGGAAAAAAATTATTAAAGAAATAAAGCATTTATTACAAAGATTTCTACAGAGGTCAGGTTTTATAATGTGTAAAATATAGCTGTTTAACTTTAGGACAAATCTCCACTAAAACTACAGGTTATTTTATAGAAACATAGCTAATAAGGGGCAAAGAAAGTGTGGTAAGAGCTGTGCTTTCAATTATTATACTATTATACTATCAGTCTCTCTGTGTGTGTGTGTGTATATATATATATATATATATATATATATATATATATATATATATATATAGATAGATAGATAGATAGATAGATAGATAGATAGATAGATAGATATAGATAGATAGATAACTCAACCCATGGTTTTAAGATAGCCCATAGGTATTATCAGCTGAGTTTGCTGGTCAATAAAGCAATTAAACCAGGTATTAATATTTTTGTCAATGCTGGTATGTGTCAAATGTAGAATGAAACCAACATCTCATTAAAGCTTATCAACAAAGGGAAGCTTTTCCTGTGCGAATTTGCCTTTGTCTTTCAGATTTGCATCATAAATTACACATCTGGATGAAAGTTTGTTGCAACGGCGAAGTGCAAAAACAAAACGGTGTGATTTTGTAAATGAAGCAGAATTGGGGGGGGAAAAAACATCAACCCTTAAAAAGGCAGAAAAGAAAAATTTGCAAAACAAAATTGCAAACTGACCATATATTGTACATTGTGAAATAAATGTTTATTTTGCAAATCGAAAGACGGGGACGCTACACCCCTGGAGGAAACTTGCCATTTAACTTTATCTTTCCCCAGTAGATAACACAATGACCTGGACTGTCTGGACAATCTGGGAAAAACAAGAATTTGTCCCCACCAATAAATAATTAGAGGAATTTATATTTTTAAACAATGTAAGAAAAAGACAAAAGCAAATCTGCCATTTATCTAGGAAAGGAAAACGATGCAGTTATACCTTATAACAGGTTTTGTAACTTACAAAGAGTAAAAAGAAGAAAGAGGGAATAAGACAACCTAAATGGGAATCAACAATATAATTATGTTAATTTTGTAGTATTGTTCCCTCTGACGTCCTTCGGATATTTTAGGACTGGTCCTAAACTCTCTGTACATAAAGTTTCACTGAGTTCCCATCTGATTTCCATTGTAAAATTAGTCTTTTGGCCAAAATGGGAACAAAGTATAGACTGTTGTCCTCATTTCTTATTCATCACCCGCTGATCCTCGAATGGCCACTAGGGGGCAGGCTTTGCATGATTGAGAACCTGAGTGAAGGCCTGGGAACCTCCAGAGATGTTGAGCACTAACCTAACTTCTACATTTGTTACTCACGAGGTGTTACAGCAGGATACAAGATGCTGACCTTACATTCAGAATATAGAGCAATGTTTGTAAAGACAAAATGGTTGTTCCAGCCAGGCAGGGGATAGTTCAGTTACATCCTTGAAAGGTGCTTGAAATAAAATGTATTATTATTATTATTGGTGAGGGTCGTACTCCTCCAAAACACTATTCAGATGCGCTTCCCGGTAAAAACATTTGATTTTGTTCACACGGCGGATCAAAATCCACCTGGTGCGAGTCAGGTTAACTTTATTTTGCCAAATAAAAGGAATCTCAAGTCCAATTACCTGAAATATACTTGTTGAATGATATATATATCTTAATAAACTTCTTTGGTCCCATCTCTCCACAGTCTAGCTGAGCCTTACCTGGACCTAAGATAATTTAGGATGAACTCCAACAAAGGGTCTTCTGTAACTAGGATAAAGTTCATCAATATTCATCATTTGAAGACGTGATTGATAAAGCACTCCATCTCCTTCCCTCTCAGCACCAGGAGAGCACACGACCGTGAACTCAAAAGGCAAATGCAACATGGAGTTACAAGTCGATGATGGATGGAAGAAATATTTAGAAAATGGGAGAAAACGTAAGAGTCTGGAAGCTGGTGACACCCCCAACAGAAAGACCACACCACATGCATTTGAAAAGTTTTATTAACTCCTTCAGTGTGTTTATCCAGCTCGGGGGAGGGGGGGGGATAACCAGCATCACAGCTAAACTGAAAGAGTCCAATTTTTAAATACACAAATTAACTTTGAGTTAAAGCTGTGATGGAGGCGATAACGCAAAACATCTTGCCACTTCAAACTTCATTTTTCCTATTAACAAGTCGCCTTCCATGTTAACTAAACCGATGCATTTGCAGAGCAAAAATAACATTCACCCTTGTTTTTCCATTGTCAAAAATGTAACTTTATTTAAATCAATGAGCCTAAAAGAAAAACCTTCAGTAAAAAAACAAACAAAAAAAAAAAAACTAGAGCAACTAAAGACAAGGATAATCTGGATTTTTTTTTCTTCTTTTTAAGGGTACAAAGCCATGAAAACAGGACTATATTTTATGTAGCTCCACAACATGAGTGTGAAAACAGTAATAAGCGTGTTAGCTTTGAATTAATGACACCACACAGGCAAGATAAAATGGTCATGCTATTACTGGGATACGGAAATGAAGGGGAACTAGAGAGCAAAGTGGCTGTCGATATCCTAAAAGTAAATATTAACAAGTATGAACAACGCCAGTGCAACCAGTAAGCAGGGACAATCCTTTTCAGTGTGGTAGTGTTGGCAGGATTCACCCATTATTTTTCTTCACACCACTGGTTCTCTTTGCGTACCTGGGCACAAAACAAGCAGCAGATGAGCTTTCAGGGATTTACAACATTTTTGCCTCAAATAAAATGACCTTATCTTGTTATCCTTAAAAAAAAAAAAAAAAAAAAAAAAAAGGTGGAATTGAGTACCTGGGCCTCTTCCTCCTCTGTAAAATCATTTTTGATGTTGAAAGTCTTCCTGATCTCTTCTGGGGTTTTGCCTTTGATCATGTTGGCCACTGTCTTGCAGGTGACATCTAAGAGGCCTTTGATGTCCAAATAGTTAGCGGCCTAAACAGACAGAGGAATAACCACAAGGAGAGGCGGTGAAGGGATGCACATAGGGGGAACAGATCCTATACCTCAGCATAAAACATTTTTTAAATTCTATTTTGATATCCAGGTTTTATAAATGCGCTTCAGAGTAGGGATTAATTTTCGATTAATAGATTAAAGTTTGTTCCATCCGATTAACTGATAACGTCCGCTTAGACGGACCTTCTTTCAGTGTTGTAGTATGGCCGCCATCCAGCAGAGGGCGCTTGCCGGTCATTCTAACCGCAGTGGTAAGAGAAAAGAGTAATGGCGGATGCAACATGAAGGGGTCCAAAGGAAGTACGGTATTAGATTACTTTTGTGCTTATTGACAAGGATGCAAAATGCTCTTTATGCGGTTCAAATTTTAAATATAGACACTCAAAAAGTTTCTCAAGTTGTCAGCGTAATCTCTCGGCCGGGCTGCATGGCGGGGCACAGTTAGCAGCTCAACCAAAACTCTCTGATGTGGTCAGAAGGCGAGGATGTGATGACAGAAAAGCAGAAAGCATTACGCAAAAATAGTGACACGATAGAAAAAGACCAGATGCCAAATAACGGCTGATGGTGAGGTCTTTCGTGGGAATTATTAGTGTTTCATAAATTTTATTCAATTTATCTGTATTTAGTAATCTATAACATAATAGAATATATTTTATAAATATGTCCAAATTTAATAATGTGTGAAAAAAAAACAATTGTTTATTCAGTCAGTATTTAATACAGGTGGCACAATAAATTTAAGATATAATTATGTGCCCTTTTGAAATTCAGCATATTGTAAAAAAAAAAAAAATTAAGGAAAACTATAGAAAGACCCTCTTGATACAAGAGAAAACTAGGGTTTTTAAGAAAAT